>NC_133658.1:685366611-685529111 GCF_037893015.1 Macrotis lagotis | reverse complement strand
ATTTGACTGATTTTTAAATTTTCTATTTTTTCTACATCATGACAGTAAATTCAGTGTGTATAGCCAAACCATAATAACTAGATGAGTATTTTTTGGCAACATCTTTAAAACTCCCCAAAAGACAGTCTTCATTTCCCCACAGAAAGGTATCCCATAAAGTGACTATCAATTTCCCCTCCCCCTCCAGCTGTCCACAGCACCAACAACAGTGACACCTAGTGGCCATTCTCCATACTCACAGGCAGGCTGCTTGGGACGTCTAGATTCCGTCCTTAGGCAGCCGGGCTGAGCACGTTGTTAGTAAGAGATCCTCTATCTAAGAATCGACACTTTGGGGCTTTGTTTCTAGAGCCTGCAGCCAATCTCTTCAAAATGTTTTCTTTATTGACTGCGCTTGATTTGAGTTTCATGCAATTGGAACATAATTTAAAATTTCTTAATTAATTTTTTAAAAAGGAGCTGCTGTATAACATTTCAACTTTGCAAACTTAGCATAAGCCAAGCAGCCCCTCATTTGGTTAAAACAGGTAGTATTATCAAAACAAAGTATTTTGTATCATTTATGTCTCCTGCCAGTCTTTTTCCAGAGGAATGGTGTGTGTGTGTGTGTGTGTGTGTGTGTGTGTGTGTGTGTGTGTGTTTGTGTGTGATATTTTCTACCTAAATATTGGCAGCCTCCAAGTGGAGATAAAGTTTCCTTTAAGTGTTTCCCCCACCCAGGTTAGGAGGAAACATGGCAGGAAATCTGCTGTCTTTTTAAGTAGCTCTTTGTTAGAGAACCAAGAAAGATGGGGACTGCCTTGAATCACTGATGGAGGCAAAACAAAGTTAGACTTTGCAGGCAAAGTAGTGGTAGTTGTGTCACATTCATTTGGGGGTTTTCTTGACAAAGATACTGGAGTGATTTGCCATTTCCTTCTCAAATCATTTTACAGATGAGGCAATCAGGGTTGAGTGATTTACCCAGGGTCAAACAGATGGCAAATGTCTGATACTGGATTTGAATTCAGGTCCTCCTGACTACAGTCTGGATACTCAAGCCACTGTACCACCTAGCTGCCTAAGCAAAATGATATTATTCACTTGAGATATTTTGAAGATAAAATAAGTTCCCCCCACCCCCACCCCAGGAAAGATCCTGCAGAGGTCTGGGCTGATTTAACACTTTGGGTTCTCTTTGGAGTGTCTCTGATCTCTAAACTCTGTACCTGATCTCCCTGGACCACTATTAACTAATACAAGATGTCTCTGCTATATATTACTTCAGATTCATATCCTTGTGACTAGTTTATTAGGAGACCTACTTTTCCCTCCCAATTCTTCCCAAGAAAAATGCTCACTTTTTCTTAAAGTTTGACATTCCTGATTATTTGATTCATAGTTTAAAAAATCAAGACTTAGAAAACAGAACTTGTTTCAAGGTTGAAGGGTCCTAAAGTTTTTGGTGTTCAGTTATTCAGCTGTGTCTGACTCTTCATGATCCCAAGGACCATAGGATTCTAGCCTATTCTCTCCTCCACTATAACTTAAAATCTGTCCAGGCTCGGTGTTCATTGTTTCCACAATCCCATTTATCCATCTCAAACAAAAGGATAATTGTATAGGATCAGAACATTTTTGAGCTGTCCAATCCTCTGACATTTAAAGATGGAGAATGGAGCCTAGAAATGTAGGAAGATTTACCCAAGGTGACACAGGTAGTTAGTTGAGAGCCAGGATTCAAACCTGGTCTTTTTTCTACTGTAATGTCTCTGTTTTTAAGGGTTTATGGCAATGCTGTGTCAGCAAATGTTTGATAACTGAAGCTCTGAATTAAAAAAAAAGTATACACAACTCACTTTTACATATAATCCACATTCATATTTTCTCTATCACTTTACTAAGTTGATAACTAAGAAAGCAATGAATAAAGCCCTGATTTGTAATATTTGTATATTTTCTAAGATATAAATGCTCATAATGGAAATTTAATAATTGGTCTATCTAAGAACCTAGAAGAGCTGGCTACAGCATATCTCTGGCTTCAAATTTCTAAGGGTTATTTTACAGAAGAGAAAACAGCATTTCTCTATCTCTGCTAAAGACAGAAGAAAAGAGCTTCAGTTGTAGTATGGGTTATGTTACCTATGGAGAAGACTTTCCCAATGCTGAATATTTTTCAATCGTTTGTTAGAACCCACAAAAAACTAAGCATTGCAAGGAATCTTGGGGAAAATCATGTTCAATCTCCTATACTACATGTGAATAACAAAAGGCCAGAAAAATGAAGTTATTTGCCCTGAGAATGACAGTAAGCAACAGGATTAAAGGATCATAAATTTAGAACTGAAAGGAAACTCAGAAGTTATACCTCTGAATATAGCTTTGATTCAGTCCTTCATTTCATAAATGAGGAACTGAGACCTGAAGACAGGGCTCTGAGCACTTTCAAAGCTCTTTGTCTTCATCATATTTTTGGAGTCATCACGTAAATTGTTCTCCAAGCTCTACTCATTTCATTCTCCATCAGTTTATACAAGTGTTTCCATATTTCTTTATATTGATCATATTTATTATTTCATAGAATGTAACTATCAGTAGCAAGTAGTACAGGAGAAAGATAATTTAGTTTCTAGAGTCAAAAGATCTGAACTCAAATGCCAACCCAGATGCTTACAGCTTGTATGATCTTGAGTAAGTCACTCCATCTCTGTGGGTTACAGTTTCCTCATGTGTAAAATGAGGGAGTTGAACTAAATGGCTCCTAAATTCCCTTTTCCTTTTTACTTTAGATCTATTATTCACAATTTGCTCAGTTATTTCCTAATTGTCAGGCACCTGTTTTGTTTCCAGTTCTTTGCTACATTAAAAAGTGCTGCTATTGTACTATTTTATGAAAATGCTTTATTCCACAAATTAAAAAATAATATTTTTGGTGATAAAGACTTCTTAATTTAAAAAAAGTGCAGCTAAAAATATTCTCAAACATATGGATCCCTTCCCTCTGTACTTGACCTCTTAAGGTACATTTCTTTTTTTTTTAGTTGTTGTTTTTTTGGCAGGGCAATGGGGTTAAGTGGCTTGCCCAAGGCCACACAGCTAGGTAATTATTAAGTGTCTGAGGTCAGATTTGAACTCAGGTACTCCTGACTCCAGGGTTGGTGCTCTATCCACTGTGTCACCTCTTAAGGTATATTTCTTAATAGCAGTATCGTTAGGTCCAAAGGTTATGAAAAATATAATGACTTTTGATGTTTGGCTCCAAACTGTTATCCAGAATAGTTGAAAAGAATTTCAAAGTTCTACTAAGAGTGTATTAGTTGTGCCTGTCCTCACACAAGCCCTCCAACAATTGTCATATTTCTCTTTTGGCATCTTTGCCAAACCGATCAACTGAGATTGTTTTAATTTTAATTTTTCATATTATTGGTTGTTTGATGCATTTTTCATATGATTGTTGATAATTTGAATTCTCTATTTGAGAATTGCCTATTCAAATATTTTGATCACTTATCTTTAGGAAGCTATGGATTCTTATATTTGAGTTTTTGAAAAAATAAATATTGATGACCTTCCTCATCATAGTTCTTTCTGAGAGATATCTCCTCAACTCTTCCTTATGAAATAAAACAAAAGAAAACAAAAATCTGCAGCCAAGCAAAACAAACATTGCATGCTTCACTCCATATCTATAGTCTACCACTTTTCTGGTAATATGAAGAAGGTATGTCAATTGTCAGTCTTTGGAAGTCAAGATTGTTCACCACAGAATTGACCAGCATTCTGATATATTTCAGTCTTATTTTCCTTTATGATCGTGGCGATTATTGTATATTCTTTTAGTTCTGCTTATTTCTTTTGCATTAATTCATACAAGTCCTTTCAAATTTTTTTTTATTTTGGTATACTAGAACCAGTGCGCAGGCATAGTGGATAGGGGGTTGGATTTGGGATTAGTAAGACTTATGATCAAATTCAAAGTTTGAGACTTATTATTTGTTTAACAGTGGCAAGTCATTTAATCTCTGAGCATTAGTTTCCTCATCTGCCAAAAACAATATCTACTTCCTAGGGCTGTTGTAAGACTCAAAAAAATCTGTTTGGAAATTTAAAAGCAGCTTATAAATGTTAGTTATGGTTATTTTATTTGTTACTTTTATAGCACAATAATAGTTCATTGAATTTCTAAACCACAATTTGTTTAGTCATTTCCCAATAGCTGGGCATTCACTTTGTTTCCATTTTTTTTACTAATGCATGTGTGTATGTGTGTGTGTGTGTGTGTGTGTGTGTGTGTGTGTGTATGTACATATATATCACTGCAGGAATAGTTGGAAAACAAAGATGATCCCCTGTAGGTCATCATCCATAAATATATTACTAATGATCACTTTTAATTTTTCAAGAGGTGACCACCAAGGGAAAAGTTGGAAATAAACACATACATACAAACATGCATACATGTATACACATATATGCAAGTTTACCTACATACTTGCAAATGTGTATATAGTATTATGTATGTATATGCATAAATATGTGAAGTGATCATAAATAGCATATTCTTTAGCAAATGACATTTAAATACTTCAAAATGCAAAGAGAGATGGTTTTATACCAAGATTGACCACTGAGGGAATGATATTGTAGACAAATTTATTTGTGACTAGCTATGTGACCCAGGTCATTCACTTAATCTCTCTGAGACTCATTTAGCATCTTCTTCTTATATAACAATTAGAACTTTTCCTTGTACGTCTCTTAGGGAGATTTTGAAAATAAAATTGATGATATTATTCTAGTCAGATCTTCCAACTGGGATATATAGAAGCCTTGGTGCAAAGAGAAGCAACTTTGACTTCAGATCTGAGTTGTGCTGAACCTAACCTTTGAAGGAAGAGGAAGAGAAAAGTTGGTGGTAAATGAAACTTCTTTGTCCTACTGTGTAGGTTCAACTTCCAACTCCTGTTATACCCTTTCTTGCCTAATATCTGCAATTGCCTCCACTTCAATCCCCAACCACCTTTTGGGAAGAAGAGTGGTCTCCATCGCTCAATAATGAGCAGATCCCACCTGGTCATTCCCTTCATATTCCAGAGATTCTGAACCCTTGTGGGTCTTCATCCAAAACTCATCCCTCAACCCCCTGCTAATATTCCTATTCCCCTTAACCCTCTCACCCCAAAGTTTCCAGGAAAAAACTACCCAACTCTTACAGTGTGCTCTATGGAATGTCAGTTGAATATTTAGCAAACTAAGTCTTTTCTTCTCCCATTCCTTTTATTAGTTATTACTAAAACTTGACTCCCTGAAGATGACACAGTCTCCTTACCCATCTTTTTCCAGAACAAGTTGCATTTTCACTCATTTCCCTTAACTTATTGGTTGAGATAGGGGAGTTGTCATATCTGTTGTTCATTATTGCTACTTCCAGGTACTCCCCTTACTTCCATCACTTAGTAATCTCTCCTCCTTTAAGGTTCATGCTATTTATATCCACTACCTACCAAAATACTGGTAGTTATTGTCTGTAGACCTCCAGGTCACACGACTTCCTTCCTCAGTGAGGAAGGCTTGCAGTTTTTCTCTCTTCCTCCAAGGCTTTTCTCATCCTAGGGGACTTCAAGATATATATTGATTCTCCCTTAATAACTCAATTTTTCAACCTTCTCAGTTCCCATGAGTTACTCCTCTACCACACTTCAGTCACACATAAAGATGGTCATATCCTCAATCTTGCCATCATCTACTAATATGCTCCCTGCAGATTCAAGAATTCTGAAATCTCCATAGCCAACCATGATCTATCTTTTTTTTTAACCTATCCCTCTGTACTCCCTTGTAAAAACCCTTTCTTCATCTATACCATGACCTTCAATAGCTTAACTCTTTCTCCCCAAGACCAACTTCCTTACAATCTTTCTCTTTTTCCCTTTTTGATCCCTTGGTAAGCTAACTCAGTTCTTTACCATCCCTACCTTCCTTATCATTCTTGGTAATTATACTTTCAGCCTCGTATCACTTCCACTAGGCACTGGCTTTGCTCCTACATATGTACCATTGAATGAAGATGTGTAAAATCATGTGACCATTTTAACATGTAAAATCATGTGACCATTTTAACATTTAAATTTATGTTATATAACCTCAGCTGGACCCTCACTGCTGCAAGGCAATCCATCTATACCTGCCTTATCACTTTCCAACTCTCCACAGTGGCTCTTCTAAAACTTTTTAATCCCTTTTCAAACTTTCCATGGCTCCTCCCTGACCCCCTTTTAACTGAGAATCTTGCCTCATATTTTACAGAAAAAATGAAGCCATTCACCACTTCATCTTATTTCTTCTTCCACATTCCATGCCATTCATATGCTTTTTTGCAATTATCTTTTGGTTTACCCTGGTCTCACGATAAGGTGGTCATACTCCTTTCAAAGCTGACTTGTCTAGCTGCTCATTTTCTTCTGAAGATTGCCTCTACTCTATCATTGACTTTCACTATCTCCTTTTCTACTGGCTTATTCTCCACTGCCTACAAATATACTCATGACTCCCTCATAGTTAAAAAAACCCAACCTCATTTGAGCTTTCCATTCCCACTAACTAGCATCCGTCATCCCTTCTTCCCTTTGTTGGTTAGTTGATTCTTGTTCTTTGTTATCAAAGAAGATCAAAACTACATCACTATGTTAGAGGCAAATTGTAGTGTGTCAAAACAATATGAGCTCTGAACGCTCTACCACGGTTCAGGCATAAATAGTCCATGTGAACAACTGGGGTGGGCACTTTAAACTTACACATCTCATGTTTCCTTTGAGCTGTTTCCAACTGCCATGTTCATAAAGCACTGCACCCTTTCTGATGAGGGCATGACATGATGGGTGGTCCTATGCCATTGTCTCCCATGCTGCTCAAAAAGTTTCAGAGACCTTAAGACCTTAGGAGAAACTTTCAGGGTATCCTTGTATTACTTTTTTTCTGATTCAAACTTTATCATTCTACTGAAATTACTCTCCAAAGTTACCAGTGATCTCTTTCCAATGCCAAATTCAATGACTTTTTCTCAATCCTCATTGCCTTTGATTTCACTGTAGCTTTTAACACTATTAATTCCCCCTCTCCTTTATTCTGTCTTCTCTCTAGGTTTTCAGTATACTATTCTCTTTAGGTTCTCCTTCTATTTAATTGACTCCTCCTCATGTCTCTTTTGCTAGATCCTTCACCTAGATCACATTTTCCAATAGTAGGCACCTATAGAGGTCTATTCTAAGTCATCTCTTCTCCAGCTATACTACTTCAGCTCCCATGAATTTAATAACCATCTTAAATCTACCTATTTATCCCAGTTTCTCAGGTAACCTTCAACTTCACATCTCCAACTGCCTTTCAGACATCTCAAACTGAATGTTGAACAGATACTTTACCTAAATACGAGTAAGATGGTTGCTTTACATCCAAGGTCACTACCTTGTCATCCTGATTCATATCTGGCCACTGGACCCAGATGGTTCTGAAGGAGAAAGTGAAGGTTGGTGACTTAGTACAGCAACCCCTCACTCGAATCGAATTTGCAGGCATTACCTCCCTGATGTCATGGTCTTCTTTATGAATGAAGAACAAACAACAACTGGTTTCCCTGGCATCCTTGAAGCATGAACTAAAATCCCATCTTCTGCAGGAAGTTTTTCCCCCTTTACACTTAATTGTAGCACCTCCTTTCTCCTAACCACCTAACCCTTCCCTGCTCTTATCTTCCCTGTTACTGTAGAGGACAACAACATCCTCCCAATCCCTTAGGCTCTCAAGCCAGGAGTTATCCTAAGCTCTTTACCATCTCTCCTCTTCTCTCCCCCTTTCTTTATATCCCCTATATCACCAGCACCTGTCAATTTCATCTTTTCAGCATTTCTTGAATATACTCCCCCTACTCTTTTTTTGGCATTGCCACCACTTGAGGGTAGATCCCCATTACCTCATGCCTGTTTTATTGCTATAGCCTGCTATTGGGTCTGCGTACTTCACATTTCAACCCATTTCAATACAATTTCTCCCAAGTCACAAAAAAGACTTTTCCTAAAGTGCAGATTTGACCATGCAACCCCTCTATTCAATAAACTCCCTTGGTTCCTTATTGCCTCTAGGATCAAATACAAAATAATCTGTTTGACATTCAAAACCTTTCATCACCTAACTCCCCCCCTACTTTTCCTGTATACCTAACTCCTTGGCACATTCTCTTCAATCCAGGGACATTGGACTCATTGCTGTTTAATGTATGAAAACTCTATTTCTCAACTTTGGACATTTTCTCTGGCTGTCTACCATGCCTGGATTACTTTCTTCAACTTTGCCTACTGGTTTCCAGGGCAGTTAGATGGCACAGTGGATAGAAAACTGGTCCTGAAATCAAGAGGACCCGAGTTCAAATCTGTTCTCAGACACTTACTAGTTATGTGACCTTTGGAAAGTTGCTTAACCTTGATTGCCTTACATCCAAGGTCACTACCTGTTAGTACCTGAGAAAGTGAAAGTTGGTGACTTAGTACAGCATCCCCTCACTCAAATCCAATTCCCATGCTTGTGATGACATCACCTCCCTGATGTCATGGTCTTCTTCAAGAATGAAGGACAAGGGGTGGCTAGATGGTGCAGTGGATAGAGCACCGGCCCTGGAGTCAGGAGGACCTGAGTTCAAATCTGGCCTCAGATACTTAATAATTACCTAGCTGTGTGGCCTTGGGCAAGCCATTTACCCCACTGCCTTGTGAAAAAACCTAAAAAAAAAGAATGAAGGACAAACAACTGGTTTCCTTGGCTTTCTTGAAGTCTGAACTAAAATTCCATCTTCTGCAGGAATTTTTTCCCATTTGAACTTAATTCCAGTGCCTTCCCTCTCTCAATTATTTCTAAAACTGATCTTGAATATAGTTTTTTAGCATGATATCTCCCACATTGTGACTCCTGGGGGCAGGAACTGATGGTCTTTTGCCTCTTTTTGTATTTTCAACTTTTAACACAGTGCAAGTTACATAGTAAGCAATTAATAAATATTGATTGATTAATAAATATTGATGATATGGAAGCTCATTTAACTTAGGAACAGACTGCTTCCATATGCCACAAAGGGCAATTATGTATTAGAGAGCATATTTAGTTATCTGGCTTATTTGTTATGCAAAAGTTGATAAAAAGAAAATATTCAAATCAATTCAACATGCAATTGTCAAGTGCCTAATCTGGGCCACCTGTTAATATAAAGCGATGGAGACAAGAGGAAAGCAAAACAAAACAAAAGTCTCCCAGGAATGAGCCCTGCTTTCAAAGCATTACCTTATACTGGGGTGGGGGGAGGGGATAACATGCATACAAATAAGTCACAGAAAGCAGTGTAAGGTAAAAGCAACATAGTCTGAATCCAAGAATAGGAGCTGGAGGAAGGATATTGCAGGGAATCAGTTACAGCTGTGTAAGGGTCTCATGGAGGAAGTGGTCCTAGAGCTGGGATTTCTAGCTAGAGAGGAGGAAGGAAAGCATCCTAGTTAAAGACCCGGCCCTCATGTGAGGCTTTAAGACTGATGATAGAATGTCTTGTCCAGAGAACCACAAGCAGGGTAAAATGATGATAATCATACTAAAATACCCCACAGGACTGTTGTGCAGAAAGTTCTTTGTAACCTGAAAAGCACTATAAAAATGTGAACTACTGGGAACACTGTGACCTCTGTCCAGCCATTTAATTATGATTGCCTCCCCAAAAACATCAAATTAAAAAAATGAGCCATTATCATCATATTTCTCATACTCAGGGATACTTGGAAGGACCCTTAGGAATCACCTAGTTCAATCTGCAAATAAAGCTCCCTCCCTCAGTAGCAGTCATCCAGTCTTCACTAACAGACCTCTGTGATGGGGAGCTGACTACATTTCAAGGCATTCTGTTCCATTAAGGAGCTTGTTTATTATTAAAGAATACTTTCTTCCATGGAAGTAAATCAGTTTTTCTGTAACTTCTTCCTGTTCATCTTAGTTCTTCTGCCCCCTGGATTTAAACAGAATGTGTCTATTTGCATTTCCACAGGACAATTCTTCTAATACATAAAGATAGTTATCATGTCAGCTGTAAATTGAAAAGTTTGAACTAGATAAGGCCCCTTCTGCCTGGATCCCAGTTAGTAATAAAGCTGTTTGAAGATCTTCCATTACTCTCTCCCATATTTTATCAGGTACTGAAGGTACAGAACAAATCAGCTGAGGTTCAGAGGACATGAGTCTGACAAAACCCCTTCCCAGATTGCAGTGGAATTTCTCTTTCTCCTCCTTTTTCTCCCAAGGGGCTCAACACCAATTCCCCACCATGTAAGAAGGAGCTCTGAGTGCTTGCTCCATTCAAAAATGAGATTTCACCCTATGATTTTTGACATTACTAGGTCTAGGATCCTCCAGTCATTCAAACTGATTCAATGAACAGAGTTACTAATTAGTTATTGCAGTATGATCACAGAAAATTGAACTTAAAACTGTGCTCTCAAACTCTCACCCTTCAAACAAGTTCATCAGCTCTCCTGCTGAACTCTGTCTATGGGTCTTGTCATCTATTTGCATCCTAAGGAACATCAGATCTGATGCTGAACTCCTCTATTTGTATTCTCTTCTTCTAATTAGTATTGAGATCCTTGAGAACAAGAACTGTTTCAATTTGAATCCCCAGAACTTAGGTCTGTGTCTGGCACCATCTAAGACCTTAATAAATGGTTATTGATTGATTGATTGATTTATCCCATGATCCTTTATCTACCTTAAGCCTTTGCTTTTCTTTGCTAAGAATTCCTAGCTTCCTCAGGGAAAAAAGAAGTCCTCAGCTAGAGAGATGAAAGTCCCAAACTCAGCTGCTCCACATATTCCTTCATGACACCCACTCTGTCTGGACTATATCAAATGGGCCCCTAGAAATTTTTAAGGAAGGGAGGCAGTAACAAGCTGTCACAGGGGGATGGGACAGGACTTCTGAGGGATTTGATAAGAATCAGCAGCAGTCCTAAGCATAGGCAGAAGTAGTAGTCACTCATATGCAGGGACTAAAGGATCCCCAAAACAGGACAGTCCCCATGATGGGAAAAGGCATCCTATGAGTGTATGGGAGGAGTAATGTGGATAGAAGATGGGGTAGTGTGGGGAAGGGGAGCCCTTGGTGGGCTTTGGGAAGTCAAAAAGCATTGGTTCATTGGGTGGATGGAAGGAGAAACCAAGAGGTGGAGGGAGAAGAATTAAAAAAGAGAGATGGTAAAACAAATGCTTCTCTCTCAGCTTTGTAGACTCTAGGAATAGGAAACTGCTCATCAAGACCTTAGCATGCACACACACGCACACACACACACACACACACACACACACACAAAATATAAAAAAAAAGACTTCAGCACATAGACCAGGGCTTACTACACAGCTTTAAAGTTTGTGTAAATAGGAAGGGCACCAACTTATAGCTGTTCAGTTGTTTTTCAGGCATGTCCAACTCTTTGTGACCCATTTGGGGTTTTCTTGACAAATGGTTTGCCATTTCCTTCCCCAGCTCATTTTACAAATGAGGAAACTGAGGCAGATAGGGTTAAGTGACTTGACTAGAGTCACTCATTTAGAAATTTTCTGAGATCAGATCTGAACTTAGAAAGATGAATTTTCCTGATTCCAAATGCAGAAAGGTGAATTTTCCCGATTCCAAATGCAGTGCTCTTAGTACTTCAAAATCCCTTGTTTTCAGTTTTTCCTGTGTTATTGTGGAGTACCTCAGTCAACAAGGGTTCCCTGCCAGGACCTCACATGACAATGAAGTTGATTTTACATTAAATGTCATTGATGGTTTGTTTCTCCTCTCTTCCCTGTTCACACCCATGCCTCTTGCCCAGAGTCACCCTTTGCTCAAAATTTCACACTTCTGACTGGGGAGAGCCTAAAGCAGAGAGGAGAGTAGAATCAATGGAAAGAATAGTGAGTGACATAGAGTTTGAATCTACTGAAAGGACTGAACAACACCAAGAGGACAGGGAGAAGGTTACCTTTTCAGGTTAGGTTCATGGATTCAGAGCCGAAAGAGACTTTAGAGAATATCTGTTCCCACTCTTTTATTTTACAGATGAAGAAAAGAAGACCCAGAGAAGTAAAGGGACCAAGGGTCACAGGTAGCAAATGACAAAGACCCTTTCCACTGAACCAGTGCCAAATAATAATAATAATAATAATAATAATAATAATAATGATGTTGAAAAAATCTTATCTGGGAAGCTTAATACTCCATTTAAAATACAATTAACCCTTCCACAAAGAGGAAGTTGGGGCACAGTGATGTGCCCTCACAATCTGGGAAAATTTGCAATTTTGGTGCAGATTGTGTGTCCCTTTGCAATTTAAGTGACACAAGATACACTTGGCTTTCCCAAACCAGTGCATAGAACTGCAGTTCTTTTGCTGCAGATTTAATTTAAAGACAAATAAATGTGCAGTTGTTCATTTATGTTGTTAAATAGTAACATACATACTGTATATATATAATATTATACATAACAGTACATACATTTTATGCATTTATAAATTACTAAACTTTTAAAAATATCTCTATGTTTCTAGTCTTTGTCACCTGTTGGCTTTCACAACCCTTTTGCAAACTTCAATTTTTATTTATTTTAACTTTAAAAAAGAAATTGTGACTATTTGCTATTAAAAGATGAAATATGTCAATATTATATAAATTTATACATATATTTGAATTATTTATGAGTTTATAAACTTTTTCTGTGTCATCTGCAGTTTCTGCCAAAGTATCCCAAAATTCCCATGTAATTTCCTATGCTGACCTGCTGTATATGGAAATTGAGATGGGTAAAGTCATGATATGAAAGGAATAACAGTATTCCTAATTATAAATTATTCTCTCAATATGCATGACTTTGCTCATGTTTTCTACTCAGGAATCTCTATTATTGTTCCCAGAGAAGAAGATTCATTTAATATGAATGATCTTATTCAGATCATGTGGAATCTCTCTGGCATATTCAATGGGTGTTAAAAATAAAACTTTAAGCTGTTAAAATGAAATCATGAAGCAGGAAATCAGGATGCATCTATTGCTTGCAATCCTGATAAATGCAGAAATCCATTAGGATTCTTTTTTTTTTTTAGGTTTTTGCAAGGCAATGGGGTTAAGTGGCTTTCCCAAGGCCACACAGCTAGGTAATTATTAAGTGTCTGAGACCAGATTTGAACCCAGGTACTCCTGACTCCAGGGCCAGTGCTTTTATCCACTGTGCCACCTAGCCACCCTATCCCTTAGGATTCTTAACAAAAAAATTTTTTTTAAGTCACATAATAACAAAAAATTGCCATTTCCTCATTTCTGGAGGATTTAAGTAAAAATGCAACTTAAAATGATTTGTTTACAAAAAGTTATTTCTGATGTGATTTTCTACCTGAGATTTACTTATCCAGATATTTTTTGCTTGTCTTAAGTCAGCAATGGCTTCAATTACGTCACTGGACAATTTAACTCCATACCTACTTGGATATTATTATTCCATTAAAAGGGAAAGAATATTGGGTTCGGTTTCAGTCCCAGGAACTAATTTCAAATTTTGATTCTTGCACTTTTCTACTTACTGCTTGTGTGACCTTAGGAAGATTATTTAATTGTCTTGGCCTCATTTTCCTTACCGGTAAATTGAGAAGATTGAATTGAATTAATTCTAAAGGTCCTTCCTATTCCAAATCTATGAATGAATGAATAAATGAAAAATCATTTGTGAAGCACATACTATGTGCCAGAACTGGGAATATTAAAAAAAAAGACTTGCCTTGCTCTTCACAAACTTTTAATTGTTAATAAAAGACAACAAAATAGGAGAGTATGGTACTGGGAAGAGAATTTTAGTTTGAAAAGTTATCAGGTTGGTGAAGAGATTGAGAGGGAGAAGACTGATATACACTCTTCAGAAGCAATGTTGTTTTGATTTGATTATGGCCCCAGGACCAGAAACAATTGGGGTGGTGTACACTCTCAAGCATGAGCCAGTTGACAAGAAGGTTACCATTGAATAAAGAGTAGCATGTCTGGAATCTGCCTGAAATAGTGCAATCTGGAAGGTTTTCCCCAATTAGACCAGCAGGACCCACAATCATGGGGACTTCAGAGGCTATTGAGTACAACCTCCATATTTTATAGGCAAGAAAACTGAATCTAGAAGAAATAACTTGCCTAGGGTCACACTGGCATCTGAGACAAGAATTGAATTTAGATTGTTTTGACTCAAAGACCAGCTCTCTATCTGCAGTCTTAGGACAGACTCAGATGATGACATTAAAACAGTGATTATTTTCATCTCTCATAGGGACTGGGACTGTGATTTCATTGATCAAGAAAGGGAACTCTGAATCAGAGAAACTCTATCAGTGTACATCTGCACCTGCCCTGCAAAAAGAGATCTCCTTCCAACTCAAAGAGGGTAAGTGACATGGCCAGTATGTATCAGGACTCATGTTTTCCTGGCTCCAGGACCAACTTTTTAGCCATTATCCCATAGAAATTTCTTCTTCTCTTTTTTTAAAAGCAGGAAAATAAAATGGGAGATCAGATATGAATTCTGGACAAGGAGCTCTGAGCTTGCTTAATCAGAATGACAGGGGAAGTGTTGTTCCAGAGGGGGAATTCTGACTCAAGTCAGAGTATGAGGCATATTTTGGTATAGTGGAAGAAGTCTGGGTTTGGAGTCACATGAGTTCCTATTCTAGCAGTTTCCTCATCTATAATATTAAGGATTTAGACTACTCTGACATTTCTTCCAGTCTTTGATCTATGATCCTAATATAGCAGTGGTTCGTTCAACAAAGACATATTAAATATATATTTGGGGCAACTAGGTGGCGTAGTGGATAAAGCACCAGACCTGGCATCAGGAGGACCTGAATTCAAATTTGGCTTCAGTTATTTGACACTCATTATCTATGTGACCTTAGGCAAGACATTTAACCCTGATTGCCTTATATCCAGGGCCATCCTGATTCGTGTCTGACATTTGGACCCAGATGACTCTGAAGAAGACTTAGCACAGCACCCCATCACTCAAATTCAGTTCACATGCTTCACCTCTCTGATATCACAGTCTTCTTTGAGAACAAAAGACAAACATCAAATGCCTACTTGGTACAAGTATCAAGCTTTCCTAAGTACCAAGATAAATATAATGAGGAGAAAAAACTCCCTACCATAGTAATTCTAAAACCTTAGGAAGAGAAAACATTTACCTAAATAAATGTAATATGAGGTGGAAGGAATTAACTTCATAAATGAGATAGAGGAACTGGGGTTATCTGGAAAAGTTTTCATAGAGGAGGAGGCATGTGAGAGTGGCCCCAGCAAATTAGTGGGATTTGTAGAGGGAATAGTATGATCCCAAAACCAACTTCAAGAAAGTTCAGTTCAGCTGACACTAGGTAATTCAGTCACCTGGAATAGAAAGTAATACCTTCAGTTCTCCTTCAGGTCCTGTTACTAAATTTCTGGTCTTCAAAGCCAGGCCTTCTCTTCTGCTGACTCATCTTGAAACTTCTCTCAAGACCTGGGACTTCCTTGTTGTGGAAAAGTTTTCTTTGCCTATGACCTAGTCAACAATCCTCTGCAAGACCTAACACCTTTCTCGCATTGGTGGGTTCCTCTAGAAGTCTCCGTTTTGTAGAAGGGCCTATGCCAGCCTTTCTTCATTCTTTTGTTACTGATTTTCTAGATTTCAAAACTATGTCCCTTCACTGGGTGCTTTCCTTCCTTCTCCTTCATTTGTGACCCTCTGCCCCCCCATTATAATTTAAGTTTCTAAAGGGTAGGGACTGTCTTTCTTTTTGCTTCTGGCAGGGAAAACATATCCCTTGGAGAGGGTGGGAAGAAAAGAGACTAGAGATGTTTATTAAACCTCCTTTTGAACCACAAAATGTCATCCCTCAAATGCTACATATCAGAGAAAACTGCTTCCTTTTGGGGGGGGGGATAAAACAAAAATTTATTTTAAAAGGTTACAGCACATAGAAAGGGATAGGGAGAGAGAGAGTGGGAGAGAGATAAAAGAACAGTCAAGCAGAGTTGGCTGGGCCACAGGTCAGAGAAGACTGGCAGCCAAAAACCCTGCTTCTTAAAACATCTCTAGTTTCTTCTCTTCCCTCCTTTCTTCAAGGGACACTATTTTTCCTGCCAGGAGGGGAAGCAGGAGTTTGGCGTCAAGGTTGCTCTTCCCCTCAGAGAGAAGAGATAGCAGGCTAGAATTATATCTATCTGCTCCCTTAAATATTGTGTAAATGTAGACAGGAATCAGAGAAAGTATACAGAAGTGCAAATATGCCAGACAATATAAATAGAGACATTCACCATTAGGAGAGAGGTAAATGAGGAAGTTCCTAGATCCTTCTCTAGGGAAAGTTCCATGGAGTCTCTAATATACTAAACTAGGGACAGGAACATGACAGAGACTGCCAACTCCACTCATATTGGCTGCTTCCTAGAGTCTTATCCTTTGAGTAATCTGAAGTGGAGTTGGTCTCTTCTGTCTTTTCTCTAGAAGCTGGAAGTCAGAAGTATCTGAAACTTAAGAAAGTCAAAGTAGGTCCAAAGATGTAAAGAAAATTGAATAGTTCTCCTTTCTGCCTCTCTCACCAGCTCCATCCTGCCTTTCACCCAAATATAGGGTATTGACCTCCACCAGGGAGGTGAGGGTCACATACCATTGGCTTTTAGAAGTCAGGTTGCATACAAATGCCAAATATCTATGGTTTTAGAATAAAAGAACCCGTGTGGTTTGTGGTAAATCTTTTAATCTCTGTGTGATTCTAAGCATTTTAAAACAAGAAGAGAGATTTGATTCCTCAACCCATTTCAATCCCTACATATGGCAGCAAAGGATGTTCCAAATGAGCGATCATATATGTTAAGGAGAAAATTCATGCATATACTTGTGTGACTAAATGAGGTTTTGGAAAAGCTATTCTGTATAGCTAACCGAGACCTCAGGAGGGCTAGCAATGGAAGGGAGGGTCTTCTGTCCTTCAGTTTTGTCTCTAGATTGGGGTTGTGGAGCAGCAGTTCCCAAGATAGATTTTTTTAGTTTTCCTTTTCTGTCCTTCTGGGACTCTTCTTCCAGATCTACTCTTTGGGAATTTGAAGTTTGTGATTGATTGAAGGAGCTGAGAATCATAGGACTGGAATGTTCTGCTATCCACCAGGAGCTGGCTAACAAGGAGATGTGGAAGATCTAATCTGTGATCTCAGGTAGACATTTAGCTACAAAAGTAGCTAAATTAGAAAAAGAGAAGGGTGGTAGAGACCTTTTCTTACTGTTTTAGATGTTTAAGGAAAAGAAGAATCGATTAAAACCAAATAGATCTAAGTTATACAGTGGACAGAGTGCTGGAACTGAACTCAGGCATACTCATGTTCATAAGTACAAATCTGGCCTCAGATGCTTATTAACTATGTAACCCTGAGCAAGTCATTTAACCTTGTTTGCCTCATTTTCCTCAGCAAACCACTCTAGTATCTACCAAGAAAACCCCAAATAGAGTCACCAAGAGCCCAACATGACTAAAAAGACTGAACAACAACAGAAAAGGGTGGGGGGGTCTAATTAATATGAGTATGAGTCTTCCCAGAGAGTTGTGACTCTCAATTGCCTGGTCGTTGTCCAGAAGACAGCTTAGGCAAGTGGGGATCAAAGCATCTCTGAAGAAAGGACTTAAAGTTTTTCCATTGGAATTATACATCTGAATGATAACTCTAATTGTATAGTAGAGGGAAGAAATAAGCTTCCAATGCCCAAAGATCCTAATGAGGAGAAAAAGTTCTGAATGATAAATGTGGCAAGTATAAATATGTACATCCGTGTATACTCTTTCTAGCCAGAAATATAAGTTCATTTGCATTCCCCAGAGAAAAGACAGGATTTGCCATGTCAAAAGAAGGGTCATGGATGTCACAAACCAGACTCTATGAAATAAATTGTGGCAGTCATGATTTAAGAAGTTGCCTGGCTTCAATTTTCTCATCTATAGCAAGTGGATTAATTGATCTCCTAAGTTCTTTAATGTTTTAGATCTCTGAACTCCTTAGGGAAAATAACACACTGCCCTGAATTCATACTAATACATTAATGGCTGATAGCAAGCCTTTCCTGGCAAAGAGGTATCCTTATCCTGGATACCAAAATATGTGAGATGGTTGAAGGGAGGGCAAACTGTAAAAAAAGGAGAAACTGGACACAATGTAGTTCACTCTTCAACTTTACTGCTTTGCAAATCAAAACTGTTTGATTCTTGAAAATTGGGTGGGGTGGGAGTGGGGAGAAAATGCTGGGAATGGGTCCAAGGGCTGAAGGAGACCGCCTTCCAACAGCTGTTTGGAGTCTTGCAATTCTATACTCTGGTAGAACCCTTTAATAACTCATTTAAAATTTCCCACAAACCTCCTGGGGGAGTCTACCCCCTTCCCTCCACCCCCAATGAAGTGTGAGAAATACTGCCTTGTCCTAGGTCTAAGTTTCACATCTAGTGTGTACAGCTAGTCCACATGATTGGCTGTCCCTGAGGAGGCTTATTCTGGTGGCCAGCCAAGCGACTCCAAAGCATGGGGGAAGAAGTGATGGGGAGGACATTTCAGGCCTGCCTCCTTCTCCTCGCATCTCTCAGAAGTGTTTGTCCCACATCTAGAACCAAGCCAGAGTCTTTTTTTGCATGGGGCAGGAATCCCAGCTGCCACCCTAGACTCATTGTACATGTAGTCTGCACTCTGTGAGCTAGTCAAACCTGCCTTCTCTCTGTTCCTCACAAATGACACTATCCACCGTGTCTGAAGAACACTTGCCCCTCACCTGGGCCTCTTAGAATCTGCCTCTTCAATCAGACCCCAAGCAGTATTTCCTACAGGAAGACTTGTAATCCTCTCTATTGCCTGTGCCCTTCCTCTCTAACCATTTCATATTTACCTACTTTCTATCTATTCTGTATCCATTTTTATAGATGCAGAATAGCCATCCATCCCTATATTTTATCTATCATTTATTGACTTAATTTATCTATACACTCACACCTGTTCTTGTGGGACTGGGTAGCACAGTAGTTAGGGCATAGGCCCTAGAGATAGGAAGACAGAGTTCAAATCTGGTCTTAGACATTTAATGACTGTGAAAATTTTTTTATTTGTTTCTAAATTTTATTTTTTTTATTTTCCCCCCTGTTATATGCAAAAAATTTCAACATTCTCTCCAAAACCTTGAATTCCAAATTCTTTCCTTCCTCCCACCCCACTATCCCTCATTGAGAAAACTAGTTACTTGGTATAGGTTAATAATGAATAGTTATTACTACATTACTACCTTACTACAATAATCATGTTGTAAAAGTTAAATATAACTGCCCCACTACAAAAAAAGAGAAACCTCAAGAAAAATAAATTAAAAAAAAACATGCTACTGTCTGTATTCAGACACTATTAGCTCTGACTTTGGAATGGATAGTATTCTTTATCATATACACTTCAGTGCTCTCTTGAGTCACAGTATTGCTGAGAAAAGGTAGGTCATTCCCATTTGATCATCCTGCAATATTGCTGTTATTTTGTATAAATTACCATATTTCTCCATGTATAAGACTTTCCCTTTTGAAAAAAATTTGGGGTCTTAAAACTGGGAGCATCTTATACAGTGGTTGTAGATTTTTTTACTTGTATTTCCATCTTTTTTACATTGTCTTTGCACTCATTGTTTCACATTTGTTACTAGTATATTATACTACATTTTGCCATGTTCTGCCCAGAAATGGATCATAAAAGATTTTCATACAGTGTTGAATTCAAGTTCAAAGTGATCCAATTTGCAAAAGAGAATTGAACTGGTACTACTGAACATCAGTCTGGTCCTCCTTCAATTGAGAAAAAAAATACAAGACTGGCCATGGGAAGAAAAAACTTCTGCTGAGACAGAAGAAGTTCATGAGAAGCAAATCAGCAAAATGGTCTTAGAGAGGATACTGAAGATATGGATTGAAGAGCAAAGGACAAGTGGAATTCCCGTGTCCACAAAGATGGTTCAGCATGGGACAAGAAGAACTGCTGATGGAAAAAAGTGACTGATTTCAAAGGACACAATTGTTTCTTCAGGTTCATGAAACGGAATGGACCGAGTATGCGTTCACACACCAGATTTGCCCAAAAGATGCCTGAAAGCTCTAAGCAGAAGGTCTTTGATTTCTTGATGAATAAAACTTGAGTTCAATAACTTTATGTAGTACATTTTTTTCATATTTTGGATGCCCAAATTAAGGTGTGTCTTATATATGGGGAAATACAATACATTTCCCATTGCATCTGCTGGAGTAATATTATTTTTTGCAGAGAGTATACTGTTCATTATTTCCCACAAGAGAACATTCCATCTCATCACGTACCACAAGTTGCTCAACCATTTCCCAACCACTGGGCATTCCCTCAATCTCTAGCTCCTTACCACCAGAAAGGAGTTGCTATGAATATCCATATACATATAGGTATTTTTCTTCCCATATTTTATCTTTTCTGGAATATAGACCCAGCAGTGATATTGCTAGGCCAAAGAGTAGGTGTGGTTTTATAACCCTTTGGGTATAGTTCCAAATTGCTCTACAAATTGTTGAATTATTTCACAACCCCTCCAACAATGCATCTCAATTTCCCTACATTCTTTCCAATATTTGTCATTTTCTTCTTCTATCTTATTAGTCAATCCAATAGGTATAAGGTAGTACCTCAGAATTGTTCCAATCCACATTTCTCCTATCAATTGTAAGTTAGGACATTTTAAAAATTATTTAAATAGAATGCATTGAAAACCTCATCTGAAAATCATTCATATCTCTTGATCATTTATCAATTGGAGAATGGCTCTTTTTTGTAAAATAAATTTGACTCAGTTCTCTATGTTTGAGAAATTAGGTCTTTATTTATTTCAATATTTTTCCCCACAGTTGCTATTGCTTACTGTATTTCCCTCTATCCTATTCCCCCTGACTCCCATTTATTCTATTCTCCTTTCAGCCTGTCTCTCCTCAAACATATTTTGCAGCCAACTACTTCCTCCCATAATCTTCCCTCCCTTCTATTACCTATAACCCTTTTCTCCCCAGCCCCTCTTTTCCTCTCCAACTGCTTTTAGGGCAAGATAGATTTCTATACCCAATTGACTGTGTATGTTATCCCCTCTCTGTCAATTCCAATGAGAGTAAGGCTCACTCACTCACTCTCCCCATCTTTCCCCTCTTCCACTCCACTGCAAAACTTTTTCTTGCCTCTTTTATTGAGATAGCTTATTCTCCCTTCCCTTTCTCCCACTACATTTGTCTCTTGCCCATTAACTTAATCTTTTTAGTATATTATCCCTTCAAATTAAGCTCCTACCTGTGCCTTGTCTATATATGCTTCTAACAGCTCTAATAATTGAGAGAGTTCATCTGAGTTATCAGTATCATCTTCCTATACAGGAATATAAGTAGTTCAACATCATTAAGTCCTTTATGGTTTTCCTTTCTTGTTTATCACTTTTATACTTCATTTTAATCTTATATTTGAAGATCAAATTTTATGTTCAGCTCTGGTTGTTTCATCAGGAAAGTCTGAAAGTCTCCTATTTCATTGAATGTCCATCTTTTTTTCCTGAAAGAATATGATCAGTTTTGCTGAGTAGTTGATTCTTGGTTGTAATTCAATTTTTTTGCCTTCTGGAATATCATATTACAAGCCCTACAATCCCTTAATATAGATAGCTATGAGACTCTTAATAAGACATTTACCCCCCTGGCTGCCTCAATTTCTTCAACTGTAACATGGGTACAATGACAACACTTACCTCATAGAGTTATTGTGAGGATAGAATGAGATAATATGTTTGAGGCACCTAAAATTATCTGCTCCAGAAGGTGTTAGAATGTAAGCTCCTTGAGAGTAGGAGTTAATTCTTTGTATTTAGTATTTATATTGTCAATACTTAGAAGAGTTCCTGGAAAGCATAGTAGACTCTTAATAAATGTCTGTTGATGGATCGATTGATCAATACTATCTCAGAAAGTCTGGCAATGAGGGAATCTTCTAAGCTTCAGAATCAAGTAACCCCCACAAGTTGTGACATTGGGGATAGAAAGGAGGAATCCAAAGTACCCCCACCTGATATGGGAAATCTTTGAATATGTGAAGAATAGAGAACTGTCTCCATAGAAAGGAAATAGTTCTTATTCTCTCACCCGCATTCGAGGATCATGCTTAGAAGTCTATGTGGCTATTGCAGTAACTCCTGGTAGATAATAATTTTTTGAATTTGTGTGGGATAACAATTTAATTTCACAGTTTCATAAAGTACTTTTGTGTCCTCTATCTCCTATATTCCTTACAATAAACTCATAGGCTGGGTAAGGTAGGCAATATTGCTTTCAATATTGGGAGGCTCAAAGAATAACAGGATGAATGAGAATAGTTATGACAAAAATAATTTACATTTATAAAATGCTTTAAGATTTGGAAAACTCTTTATTGATTTTCTCATCGAATGATTTTTTTCCTTGGATACTTGAGATCAGGCTCAAACCTCTGAGTCCCATTTCAGTGCAATCCTTTTTTTCCCACTTTTCTAGACTGTCACTGGAATTGACATCAGCTCTAGCAACACACCTGACCTTGCTCCCTACAGCACTGGTTTCACCTTCTATACACTCAGATTCTTTCTTTTCACCCAAATGTTTCCCCTATGTTCAGAGAACTTTGTCTAGAATGAACAAGATGCATTCACATTTTCCTAATCTGCTGTCATTATTTTTCAGGGGAGTAGTTTGAAATGTGGCCCAGAAAACAACATTGAAATACTGCATTGGTCAGGAAAATATGAGTTAGCATGATTATAAACATACCTTCCATCACCTGGAAATGGGAATATTTTCCCCCTAACACAGGAAGGAAATGTCTTTCCCTCCTGGCCCCCACCATCACTTCCTAATGAAGCTGGCCCATTCACTTATTGTTAAAATGCCTCAACATAGCAGCTGCCACTTAACTGTATTTTATTAGAAGTCTATGTTGACTATCACACCATGAGGCTTGGAATACCCTTACTTACATTTCAGCCCTACTGAATTGAAAGAACAGACTTCTAAATTTGTTTTTCCAGGGGACATTGATTAAAAGAGTCCCCAAAGCTGCTTGAATGCAAAATTTCCAACTGTCTAAAATGAAAAGCTTTCCCAATCTCCATGCATTAGGCTGGGGAGAAGGTTTATTTTCCTACTGTGTGTAAATAATGGATTTTGCCTTTTATAGGAATCCATCATCAGAGACTATGCTGAACACTCAAACAACGACAATCTAAATTGTCCTGCAGTGACGTTAACTAGCTGGAACTAATTCAGAAATGTGTGTGGAGCATGATTAGGGTAACTTAGTGTGTGGGGGGAGAGCATCTCACCTGACTCTAGCATCTCTCAAACCACAACAAATGCTGTTTGGCCAAAATGACATAGAAAATATAGTAATCTCGTTATAAATTACACCTAGCTTTGTTTAGAAGATTTTTTTAAGGCTCTTTCTTTGTCAGAAACCAACTGTAAAAGCCAAAAATATTTCACCCTCATTTCATTGCTGAAAGCTTCAGGCATAACCAGCAGCAACGGCAAGTAATTAATCTTCCCACCAGAGATGGGAGCACATGTTCAAAGAAATTTTCAACCCACTCAAACAAACGTCCCAGATTTAAAATTCAAGCAAATAACTGAATCACTGGGTAAGAGTCTTTGCATTTTCTATGACTTTGAGATGTTGACAGTGTGTGGTCAAAGACAGGTTTTCTGACAAGTCATCAGGACAAGGTAAATAGGAAATCTAGTTCCGGTTTAAGTACAGTACAGAAGGGGAGGAAGCAGGAATAAGTGCATTTATACTGGGCAAAGGGACTAATGGTAGTTTTGTTCTACAATTAATTAGATCCTTTTGTGTGATGGACACTTGTAACACCAACAAGACCACTAAGAAGTCATTTTTCTTTTCTTTTTAAATTAGTACATTTCGATTCAGAATCACTTAGATGCTTATTTAGACATGGAAATGGTGTTGAATTCTCAAAGTCTATGCCAGCATAACATCGTTTTGTCAAAATGGACCATGCTGGCTACAGGTATAGGCCCAGTGAAAAACTGTATGTCTGTCATCCAAGGACCAGTTGTGCTTTGATCAGAGAGTCCTATGAGCAGATGGATGACAATATGCACTGTGCTAAACCACAGTGATACAGGGATACAAAGAAAGTCAAAAAACAACACCCACTCTCAAGGAACTCATGGTCTATATACAAGCAAGATATGTGCAAGATAGTCTCAGAGGGACATCTCTAACATTAAAGTGCACCAGGAAAGGCTTCTTCTAGAAAAGATTTTAGCTGAGCCTCAAAGGAAGGCAGCAGTGCCAGGAGATAGAGATGAAGAGGGAGGGAATTCTAGGAAAGGGGATTGGCCAGTGAAAAATGGAAGATGGAATGCTGATTCAAGTAATCAGCAAGGACAATAGCTTGCTGGTTTGCAAATTACATGGAGATAAGGTATTGATTTATCTTTTTGGCCAAAATGCAAGAAAATCACAAGGTGGTCTAATACTAAGAAGTTGTGATCTGCTTTGGGTATGGAAGTCTCCAGACTAGTAAAATCATAAATCTTTTCAAATACTAACATGAGGCAAGTCAAAATGGCCACAAGAAAAAGGTGGAGAAGGATTCAGGGAATGACTGACAAAGCAATGCCTGATAGGAAAGAGTTGGGGGTGAGCTGCGGAGGGGAGAAAAATCTACTTTGGAAAATGTATAAAACTGAAAAGGAACATCAGAAAAAAAGGGAAAAGATTTAATGAGTTTTAGCTGTTGAGAGAAAGATAAGAGGGTTAGCTAAGGAATTCAATGCCGTGATCATCTGCAGATAAGGATAGAACCAAAACTGCCCCAGGAATGTTTAAGCAAGATATTTCTTCCCATCACTTCATTGTCTAGCAAAGAAAAAAAAAAAAAGAGTTGGTCAAATGCAGCCTCTATTTTATGAAAAGGAAAAGGAAAAAAAAAAAACCTGTCCTGCCTGAAGTGATACAGCTGAAGGGGTTTGATTTGGGAATTAGAGAACCTGAGATTGAATTCTGGCACTGCAATTTACTACCTATATGACCTTGGGCAAATCATTTAATCTCCACAGGCTTTGGTTTCTCATTACTAAAAGAAGACATTCCAACCTGGTCACTCAGCTCCCTTATCAAATCTATGATCCTAAATAGAGTTATTTGGGTAACAGTTTACTTTCCTTTAATAAAAGCTTGTTGTCTTTGGTATAAAGAAGAATAGAATTATCATAAATTATAGTTAACTTTAAGGCTGATATAAATAGAAGCATGAAATTTACTGTTATTCCTTCCCTCCCTCCCTCCCTCCCTCCCTCCTCCCTCCCTCCCTCCCTCCCTCCTTCCTTCCTTCCTTCCTTCCTTCCTTCCTTCCTTCCTTCCTTCCTTCCTTCCTTCCTTCCTTCCTTCCTTCTTTCTCTTCCTCCCCTTGCCTCCTTTCTTCCACTCTTCTTTCTTTCCTTCTATTCAGACAAACATTGTATACAAAAAAACCAAAACAACAACAAAACTTTGGCACCAATGATACACTGATTTGGCCAAAGTCACACTACTAGTTCATGGCAAACTAGAGCCCAGATCACCTGCTTCAGTTCTTTGTTTAGCTAGCTATGTGACTTTGTGCAAGTTAGTTCTATTCTGTTCTCAATGTATTCAATTGCAAAAGAATGGGATTGCTCTTTTTATGAGGACAGCTTGGTAGCACAATAGAGAGACTATAAGGACTGGGATCCAGAAGACTCATCTTCCTGAGTTCAAATGTGGCCTCAAACACTTACTAGCCATGTATCTCTGGGCAAGTCATTAACCCTGTTTACCTCAGTTTCTTCATCTGTAAAATGAGAAAGAAATGACAAACAAATCCAACTATCTATGCCAAAAGAAAAACAAACAAACAAACAAAAAAAAACTAAACAAAACCCCAACCAGGTCACAAAGATTCCAAAATAACTAAACAGCAACAACAATAGAGTTTGTCTTTATATCTTTTTTTGTGGGGGCAATAGGGTTAAGTGACTTGCCCAAGGTCACACAGCAAGGTAATTATTAAGTTTCTGAGTCAGATTTGAACTCAGGTACTCCTGACTTCAGTGCCAGTGCTCTATCCACTGCACAACCTAGCCACCCTTGTCTTTATATCTTTTTTAATTTAAATTTATTTTTATTAAAGATATTATTTGAGTTTTACATTTTTCCCCCAATCTTGCTTCCCCCCCCACACAGAAAGCACTCTGTCAGTATTTACTTTGTTTCCATGTTGTACCTTGATCCAAATTGGGTGTAATGAGAGAGAAATCATATCCTTAAGGAAGAGAAGTCTAAGAGGTAACAAGATCAGACAATAAGCTATCTGTTTTTTTTTTTCTAAATTAAGGGGAATAGTCCTTGCACTTTGTTCAAACTCCACAGCTCCTTATCTGGATACAGCTGGTACTCTCCTTTGCAGACAGCCCAAAATTGTTCCCGGTTTTTGCACTGATGGAATGAGCAAGTCCTTCAAGGTTGAACATCACTCCCATGTTGCTGTTAGGGTGTACAGTGTTTTTCTGGTTCTGTTCATCTCACTCAGCATCAGTTCATGCAAATCCCTCCAGGTTTCCCTGAAATCCCGTCCATCCTGGTTTCTAATAGAACAATGGTGTTCCATGCCTTGTCTTTATATCTTAAGGGTATATATTTGACTTGAGAATTTCTGGTACTCTAGTGCAGGTCAAGTGCCACAGGAGGCTCTCTTCTCAAAATTTTCCCTGATGAACCATCAAATAGCAGGAGTATATGGTTGCATAGCTCTACCATTTCCTCTTTCTTATAGATGAACATTCCTTACTTAGATTGCAAACTTCTCAAGAATAAAGACTGTCCTCTATTTCTTTAGTATCTCTCCACAGTGATAAGGTGGTAGCATACAATGTTAGCCATACAGTGAGCTTTAAAACAGTTGTTGGTTTAATGAATCATCCTCCCCACTGCCTGCCACCTTTCATTCCAGGGTGGACCTTGGATCTAAGAGTTAGATCCATGGAGATTGGAGAATGACATTCCCACAGAGATTTGTCTTCTTTCCATCTCTTTTAAGAACCAATTAGGATGAAGGGACAATAGTAGGCTCGTGTAAAGTGGACACCCCATGTATTTATGAAAGGTTCTGGTTCTTGGGCAGCATGCCTTCCTGGCTAACAGGTCAGATCACTTCAGTATACTGATTTTTGTTCTTCTGCCTGTTATTTTTCAACTTCCCTCCTCCCTTTTCCAACCCCCCCTTTTTTCTGGGAGCTGACACACTTATTTCCACTCAGGGTGCTTGGCCTCGCTCCTGTGAGTTTCATGCTGTAACCCATAGCAACAAGAGAAGCAGGTGATCACATTGACTCTCTGCCGCCGGGCTCAGGCTGAGCTGAGGCTCACACAAGGGAGGAGCCTCTGCTGACTGCAGTGCCAATAACCAACTGAGCCTTCTGACTGGCTCTGGGGGCTCAGGGCTTCTGGGTCACAGGGACGTGGCTGCTCAGCTCTGGGGGACGCCAGAGCATCCTTCTCCCCGCGACTTCTCATTAAAGCAAGAATTCTTAACCTTTTTTGTGTCATGGTTCCCTTTGGCAGTTGGCCAAGAAGATGAATTGATTCTCAGAACAATAATTTTAAATGCACTATATATATATATATATATATATATATATATATATATATGTATATATAAAATTACAAAATAAACCACTTATATTGAAATACAGTAGTCAAGATATTTTTTAAAAATTCATAATCACAGGTTGAGAACCCTTGCTCTAAAGTTAAATGTGATCTTTCATAGCCTGTTAAAAGTATTCTTTCCAAGGTTATTGCAAAGGAATGTCCCATAAATTGTCAAGCATTGTCACTAAAGGTGTTTTTTCTTTAATTAATTTTCTTTTCCTATTTCTTCTATTTAACAAGGTAGAATTATTGACTTATTGGGGTAGGAAAAAGAGTAATTTTAGAAATGATTATAATTATATATATAGTGATCTATAGAAATGATTATAATGTATATATAATTATAACATGTATATACAATACAATAATGTATACTAACTTTAATAATATAAAAGTATATTCACATATACATATACACATACACATATGTGTGCAATATATATATATATATGCATATAACTGTATATAAACAGAGGGGGAGAGAGAGAGAGAGAGAGAGAGAGAGAGTTTTTAAGGGCTACCTCAGTAGCCTGAGATCCCTATTTTATGTTCTTAACATGGTGGTTCAGGGGGATATTATTGAAGAATTAAAGAAACTCATTTATTTTTCATTAACAAGGACTTGGAATTTCATTAAGATTAGAAAAGGATATTTTTTGCGCCAAAACCCTCCTCACTCAGGATTTGAGAGATCCACATTAAGGTTCAGCCTAGCTCAAATACTGCAACTAGTTTTTAACAAGCTCTTGCTTTTTGCCTCATTTTCCAGCTGGGCTGACAGAAGAAACACGGAGGTCAAAGGATCAGCCCAAGGACACTCACTGAGTTTGGTTTGCCAAAGAACATCCTGATTTTAAGGATCTAATTAAATTTCACTCTACAGATTGTCCTTTTTTTTTTTTCCTAGTTTAAAAACACACTTTCAGCCTATCAGTGACAACCAGAGACAACCAAAGATGGCTGCTTATCAGGGAAAGGGGCAGGACACTAGCTGAACCGTGCAAAGCCCAGGTGTTTTGATGATAATATGGCCATGTCAGTTTTGCCATTTTAAATGCACTTTTACTGGAGGAGAGTTCACATTGCTGTTCTGAATAATGCTTTGTCCCACTGAATTCTGGAATCTGCTCCAGCAGGTGTGTATGAAAAGTGAGATGATCAAAAATTCCTCAAAATATTTAGTTTCAAAAAACAATTAAAATTTTTTTTAAAAATGAAAATATTAGATTTCTACCTACTGCTTCTGTCTCCTTGGAGGGATGGTAGTCTTATGATGAAGGGGAAATTTTTCATTCTGATCACTTTGGCTTACTTGGGAGTCACACCAAACTTGTCTTTTCAAAATAATGAGGTCTTATTAAAAATATTAATTGCCTTTTATATGCAAGTGACTATAAGGAGGGGGAGAAGGGAACATTTATTCAGTGTCTACTGCATGCCAGGCAGGCTGGGTGTTAAGCACTTATAAATATTATGAGGGATACAAAGATAGAAATGAATGAATAAATTAAGCAAACATATCAAGTGCTATGTGCCAGACATTGTCATTAGTGGTGAGAATAAAAATAAAAAGAGTTCCTAAAGTGCTTATATTCCATCGAGGTGTACAACCAGATATATTCAGGTAAATGTTTAACAAGTGACTCAGAAAAAATACACATTTTTGCTGATTTCTGAGATATAAATGCTCACTCTAAATATTTAATAATTGACTTTCAAATGCTGGTTCCAGAACACCCCTGAAAACACAATAGAGAGCCAAAGAAAGAATTCAAGATAAAATATTAGTAATCCTGCTGTCGAAGAGTTTACAGTTCATCAGGGGAGAAACAACATGTGCACAAATAATTCTTCTGTAAAGGAAAGTAATAAACAAAAAGGAAAGGTCCATTCAGTGTTCTTTAAGAAATCTGAGGGGGAAAAAGCTCACTTTCAGCTGGGAACGAGGTGCATGGAAGTCTTCATGAGGGATGGGGCATTTGAGTTGAACCTTGCAAGAAGAGAAATATTTCAACAAAAGGAAAGGTGAAGGATTCTTATTCTAGGTATAAAGGGTGACCTGAGAAAAAGCACAAAGACTAAGGCATTACCCAAAGGGGAGAAATATGAAATAGTATGCTATAAAGATAAGTTAGTGCTAGATTGTAGAGTGTTTTAAATACCTGGATAGTTAGTAGGCAATGGGAAAACAGAGGAATTTTGAGTAGACAAGTGACTAGATCAGTAGACTACATTAAGAAATCTTCTCAGACCCCATAGTGACAATAGATAGATGGCCAGTATCTGGGAATAATGCTTAGCATTTTGTAGACAATTAATAATAAATGTTTATTGACTATTGACTAAGTAGGTACTAAACTGAACTTGGGTAGGATTTTAGGAGTTCTAATATTAAACATGACATTATGATTCCTGAGATGTTTTATAAGAAAATTAATTTCTCATCAACTAAGTGGCACAATGAGTTGGGGGGGGGGTCTGAATTCAGGAAGACTCATCTTTATGAATGCTAATCTGACCTTAGAAGTTTATTAGCTAAATGACCCTGGATGGGTTACTTAACTCTGCCTCAGTTTTGTCATCCATAAAATAAGCTAGAGAAGGAAAGGACAAACCATTCCAATATCTTTGCCAAGAAAACCCCAAATGGGGTCAGAAAGAGTTGGACTTGCTTGAAATGGTTCAACATCAACAATCTCTACTTTTTTATTTCTTTTTTTTTACTTTTTTTTTTAGTTTTTTTGCAAGGCAAATGGGGTTAAGTGGCTTGCCCAAGGCCGCACAGCTAGGTAATTATTAAATGTCTGAGACCGGATTTGAACCCAGGTATTCCTGACTCCAAGGCTGGTGCTTTATCCACTACACCACCTAGCCGCCCCTACTCTTTCATTTCTTCAAAATAAAGTTAAGAAAACATAGGAAGAAATAGGTTTTAGAAGTAAGGCAAAATAATGTAGAAAAACTTGATTTCTCCTCCATATAAGAGTACTCTTTGTTTCTTCCAGTGTTTTTTCAAAGCAGTAGAGAAAAACTGGCCATGTTATTGTTATTTTCATTATTACTACAATGAGTAGCTTACAGTCATACAGAATTTTTATTGTGTATCATGAGCATTCACCATAATTCATTTTGATTAAGAATCTAGGTATTAGATTTAGATTTAAAAACGAGTGCTTCTTCTTAGAGTTTGGAGGTTCTTTGTCTAAAAGAGTAAGGGATTTCATGAGATTATCTCTAAAGTCCTTTTAAACTTTTAATCCTAAAAGCCTATATACCTACCACTATTATATATACAATGAGAAACTACCATACCAATTGAATAATTATTAATGATAGTAAATCTGTCAAAAAGGAATTAGAACAGAGGATGTCTTCTTAGGAGAACACATAGGAGAGATTAGGAGTTTAGTGCCCCATCAATTTGGAAAATTTGTGTAAAATTTTTTGACTCTCCATTTGTACCAAGGGAAGAAGTCTGATTTCTTATTGTATTAAAAGATAAAATATATTGAATTATGCAGTACTTTGTATATATTTTATTTGTTCATTTATTTATTGGTATTTACAAGGTGATGGGGTCAAGTGACTTTCCCAAGGTCACACAGCTAAGTTATTATCTGAGATCAGATTTGAACTCCTGACTCCAGGGGTGGTATAATACCACCTAGCTGTCCCCTATACATTTATTTTATGCACTTCTGAGTTTCTAAACCCTTTCTGTGTCATCTTCTGGCCTTTGTTTGTCATCTGTGGCTTCCACAAAATTCCCCCCAAATTCCCTTAATTTCTTATGCTGATCCTTGATATCGAAACTGTGATAGGGAAAATCACAATGTGGAAGGGATAACTGTATTGTGCACAGAGCCTACATCTCTCATGGAGAACTGTGCACCAGTAAGAAGACACACTGACCCAAACAAAGCATAATTCTTGCAACCTCTGCAATCTGTTACTAAAATTCTAAACATAATGTTAGAGAATGTTTTCCAGCAAGAGTTGTTGATATCTATGATGATAATATAACAAATTCCCACCTGTCCATTGACATAACAAATTCCCACCTCTTCCATGCCTGCCATTTCATTCTATTGCTCCCATGGAGTTCCTGGTAAGATGAAGTGACCCCTATTGATATTGTCAAGAAAGGGACCCTAAAACAGCTCATTAAATCTGGAAACAACATTAGGCTTTTAGATCTAACTAGGTGCTTTCCTTATGAACCAAAACAGCTGTAACCAAGTCTCATTGGCTATAATTTCCTGAATCCCTTGTTTATAACAAACGATCAAGCTAATAAAGGTTTATGACTTGGCCACATCAGAAGTCTTTCCCCTTTCCAGAATAAATTCAAAAGTGCACCCAGAACTATTCCATGTCCTTAACATTAAAAATACTGGTGATTCCAGGGAACAATAGAAGGAGAACTAAATCTGCATCACAAACTGAGCAAATCAGAAATTCCCTTGCCATTTTCTTTTCTGTAGGCCTGGACTTTGGAAGTGCTAGTTAAGGCCTTTTGGCCCTGCTAGGGGAAACCACCATTAGTAAAAAACATCTGCCATGCTCCCTCTGTGGTCATTGCTAGAGGAAGCTTCAACAAAATCAATTACTCCACTCATTCTTCTGGCTCATTCTTTTATTTCTTTGGTCCCTTTCCCATCTTATATCAATAGTAATCACTTCATCTTGCACCGTATTTCTTTTGTGCATATTTGTTACCTCTAGGGACAAGCAGACTAACTCTGATATTTATAAGGAAGAAGAAAATGAATGAAGAGATTTGTGGTTAGTTTAAAAGATGCCCAATGTGGGTTCGCCCTTATAGGTATTGATGGTAGTGAAGAGGGCAAGAAAAGTAGAGGATGTCTCTCCTCACTTCCTTGAGAGGAATGGGAGCAATTGAACCCTGGAAGGGGTGGGTAAAACATGGAGATAATCCAGTAAAAAGTTGTCTAATGTTCGAGGGAGATTCTGTGGGATCTGTAAAGTCCCAGAAATAGGAATTTGTCCATAGGACCAATAGGGAATGAATTTTTAACAAAGGGAGAGTGCTAATTTTAGAGTAGACTTCTTAATTTTGGTTAAATTTTTGTATCATAGACCAATATGGCAATTTGGCCAAGCCTTTAGACTTCCTTAGACTATCATTTGCAAATGAATAAAATGAAATACATAAGCTTGAAAAGGAAACCAAAATTTAGTGAATATAACAAATATAACTATGACCATAGCTATAAGTTTTAAAGTTTGATCTTATTATATTTTCACATTTAATTTATAGATGAGGAAATTTAATTAGGGGAAGTAGGATATGATTTCTGATACAGCATCTAGCAATCTAGCCACCCTTCCATGCTCACCAACTGTTTGACTGAGGGCATATCATATCCCCTAATAAAATTTTTCTCAGATAAAATAATGGGATTGGATTGGTTATTCTCCTCAGTCTAGTTCTAAGTCCGATGATCTTAGAACTTCCAGCAGAACCTGTCACTTGAGGGAAGGAGAGGGATACTTTTTGTCTTTATGTTCCTAGTGCTTTGATCATCACAGCTACTGAATAAATATTTGAGCCATTGTCTTATGATTGAAGCCCCTTAAAATATCCTCCCTTTTACTCTTTGCCTCTAAAGACCTAATTGCTTCTTTAGTGAAAAAATTTGAACCACCTAGCTTACACTCCTTTATTTCTCCTCTGTTTTATATCTCAAAACTCTCTTATATTGTCATCTACAATTTTCATCTCATTTGCTCTAGAATCTGATATATACAGGCCCTTCTTGTCAAGGTCAACTACTCCCACTTGAATGCTTGAGATGTATATCTTCCTTGGCTAGTCTCTTCATTCTACCTGGTTACTGGCATATATCTTTGCTGTCTTTTTTATTACAAAAGGAAGGAGGGAGGATACGGTCAAAGTCTTACTTTTTGGTGTAGAATAGATGATAAGGTCTGCCTCATGAATTGTGGTCTAAAACAGAAAAATTAAGACCATTTTTTTGCCTGGTAGTACTAGACAATAGAAACTGACTCTTCATGATGAGAATAGTCAGTTTTTTGAGATACGAGTTTCTTTTTATTAATTTACTTATTTAAAAGTCATTATTTATGTACAGTGGAAGGAAGTTGTACTAATTTTATCTGGGGTCCATCCAGGCCTGAACAAATGGTATAAATAAATTAGATTAAACTCCCAAGATTGATAAACATTGACGTAGTACCCCTGGACCACTGGAACTTCCTCCTTTGAAAAAAGTACCAGGTTTTTTAAAGTAAGTAAAAGAGGTCATTATTTACCTCCCTTTTTTTCCTAGCCTTAATCACTGAATGAATATTGCCTCAGTTAAATTGAGACCTGGAAAAAACTTTTACTTAATAAGGCCAGGGTCTCCCAATGTATCTGGGGCCATCTCTCTAGTCATCCTGATCTATATCTGACCATTGATCCCAGATGGTTCTGGAGGAGAGAGTGAGACTGGTGATTCCTCACCATTCTGCCTCACTTAAATCCAGTTCATTTGCAAATCATGGCATCACCATCCTGTGGACAAACAACAACAAAAAGTATGGGTGACCAAATAGGCCACAGGAAATGCCCCACTGGCCTCTAGAATCATTATAAATCCATCAGTCTTCCTCCATAGTGCTCTCTAACCACAATGGAAATATTTCCTCTAAAACTAGAAGTTCTATTTCCAGAGATTGAAGATAATAGAACTCATCAAGAAAGGATTGGTTTTTGTTTTCTTTGTTTCCATCTTAGGTATCATTATCTATATTCCCTTTTCCTATTATTCTTATATATGACCCAGACTCTGTTAAATGATAGACAGTAAGACATTCAATAAATTAATCTCTCCAGGTATATCAAAAGTTAGGACAATGATATTTATTGACCAGAAATGTAAGAATCTAAATTTGCTGAAAATCTATATAGTAAATATAAATTTCTGCCCTTTCCTTATCTCTTAACCTGTTGTAAACCAGAGTCATCTCTAGTACTAACATGAGGCCACTGTGAAAACACTCATACGTCTTAGAAAAATTAAAATAAACTATCCTGTGAAGCTGATATCATAAATATTACGATTCAGTTTTAAAATGTGAAAATGAAGGTTATGGGAGGTTGAGGGACTTGCCTAAGGAGTATAAAACAAAATATACTTAGATGGGATTTGAGTCCACATCTTCTGGAGGCTAGAATAGCCTTCTTTCTACCATGCCATTGCTGTTATGAGATGAGTTTGTGAAAAGTAGAACAGCTTAGAGGAAGTGACTTAGGGATAAATTCCCAGGAAGGACTAACCTGTTGGCCATAAATAGCTTATGACTTCTACATCACAACTTTTCCCATTGAGGTTTTGATATATCATGGATTGGCATAAGAAATTAAATGGGAATTGTGGGGGAATTTTGTGGAAGCCACAACTGACACAGGAAGACCAACAAAAACTTAGAAACTCAGAAATGCTGTAAATATATTTATAGTATTATATAATAACAACTCAAGTTTTAAAATAAGATACTAAAATGCCCTATAAAATAAAATAAAAATAACATTTCAAACTTCTTTGATTTGAAGGGATTACCAAAAATTTTTATGCAAATTTTCTTGACTGTGGAGGCATTGTGCCCTTAACCCCTGCAATGTAAAAGGGATAAATAGTGCTTGGATTTGTTTTACTGCCTGAAAGCTTATGAATTAGAGATTTACTTAGGTTAACAAACACTTTCATTTAAAATGGCAAATATGCCTAGGAAGGTTAATAGGCTATTTAGTCCTTCATATATTACCATAAATTTGTTCAATTACACATTGATTCCTTCCACGCACTTAGTTTGCAGCTCTGAAATGGGACCTTATGCTACCCCTGGAAGCATATGGGAAGTTAAAATAATCAACAAGATTACAGGAGGCTTAATTAAACCTTCTACTCTATCAAAATTGGAGAGGGGAAAAGGTAGGTAATTTTCGAACACAGGACCCTTTGTGGAAGATAGAGAGCAATATGACCATCTTGGCAAACAAGTGTTGAGAGAAGAGTAATATTGTCACTATGGTTAGGACAATAGGGCATTGTTGGGTGCAGAGATAGAAGAGGGCATAGGTGGTACTTTTCATGGTACATGGAAGATATATCTAGGATATTCCAGTAGAACTGAGATCATGGGGAACAGTGATATCAAGTGGAATCTAATGGCACAATAATTTCTGTTATAATATTTAAGGAATCCATTTATTATTCTATCCAAGGCCAAAAAGAGCAGAAAAGGATGAAAGGGTTGTAGGCAAAGCAATTGAGATTGGGGAGGCATAGTGCAGCTGTGGAATCTTTTATTTTTTATTCTCAGGTTTTGTTCCCTTATTTCTCATTATGGCACAATTCACATTTGTATAATGGCCTGAATTTGTGTCTTAAGATACTCCAAAGTCTACAAAGTATGGATCAGGAGTAATTGATGTTGCCATATTTCAGATACAGCCTAGAAAAGTCTATCTAAACCATACTTTACACATTTACTCCTGATTGTCTACCATTAGAGAGAGCTTGTCTGTGCCTAGAGGCTAGCTTTGAGCACATGACAACAAAGAGGTAAGAAAGAATTAGAGAAAAGGAGGAGAGAAAGTACCAAAGACAAATTTTACTTAACCAGAGATTTGCTCAGAGTTAACCTTATATGCAGAAAAGGGGAAGAAATCTTTAATGTCTCTTTCTCTTACTTTCTTCATGAATGACTGTAGCTTCTAGAGCCCAAAATTCACATTGATATAGTTCAGTTAAATTATGGATTAAATAGATCTTGTGTGCTGGTTTGGGAACCCAAAATCTTTGTGTAATAATGTTATTGCTGATCCACATTGGTATAGTTGATTCTTTATTGGATCATAGTTCCAGATGGATTCTTGTTCATCCTTCCTTTTCAAGGAGGACCAGTGGCATAAGGAGGGTGATGTCTTGACTTGCAAGTGAATTGGATTTAAGTGAGGCTCAACCATGCAAAGTCATCAGCCTCACTCTTTCCTACAGTCCAATGGCAAGGCATAGATGCCTGGAAATCACCTAAGTTGCAGTGGGACACCTGACTTTCCCACGTCCCAGTTTGTCTGAGGCAACACCCATTTAGTAGTTAAAAGCTAGGTAAGGGAAAAGATGGCCTTGTTTGTCCTCATAAAAGAATCAGTTTGAGAGGGAAGACCTCCAGTTTTTGGCCAGAACAGAAATAATTGCTGCTTATATCTGGTAGAGACAAATGTTATATGAATTATGAATGTAGGGGCGGCTAGGTGGCACAGTGGATAAAGCACCATCCCTGGAGTCAGGAGTACCTGGGTTCAAATCTGGTCTCAGACAATAATTACCTAGCTGTGTGGCCTTGGGCAAGCCACTTAACCCATTTGCCTTGAAAAAAAAAACTGAAAAAAATTATGAATGTAAAAATATATTATTATATAATATTTAAATACATATACACACATTTATACACATATATGTGTACATGTGTGAATGATGCTTCTATGAGAAAATACATTCTGAGCTCTGAACTATTGAGTTGTGAAAAAAACTTTCGATCTGTTCATAAATTGTGAACTGCCTTTATTAATGAGATATCCACAAATGCATTAGTCAGCTAGTGGTGCAGAGGATGGAACCCCCAATCCTGGAGTAAGGAGGAATTGAGTGCAGATCTGACCTCAGGCACTTGATGCTAACTGTGTGACCTTGGGCAAGTCACTTAACCCTGATTGCCTCCCATCTAGGATCATCATCCTTATTCATTGGACCCAGATGGCTCTGTAGGAGAAAGTGAAACTATTGACTTAGCACAGCATCTCCTCACTCTAATCTAATTCAATGACTTCTCATGGTATCACCTCCCTGATATCATGGTCTTCTTCTAGAAGGAAGGACAAATATCATCAACCTGACCTCTTACCTTAATCCATCATGCACCATGAAAATGAATTCATACATTAATGTCATCATGTGAGAACACATATACTCTAATTTTTTTCAAAGAACCACATAAAATTACTTGTCAAAACTACATCTTTAAGAGATATTTATGTATAGTATCAAAATTTTTTAGTTAACATTAAGCTCACATTTATTTAGGGTCATTTTCATCTATATCAGCAGATTATTTCATAATAGGGTTATTTTTTATTGATATCTAAACAATTTGTAGAAATGGTGAAATTTCATATAGGTATTTATTATAATAAATACATTTGCATATCAAGGTGACCATCACCCTTGCCTTTAAAAGGTTGTTCTTTACCACTATTTTCTACTACTATTTTTTCCTGAGAACCTTCAGAAGGTAGATCTCAGTCTCATTTTCCAGACATATATAAGGAGAAAAGTTGGTCTTGTGAAGACTTACACACTGAAATGATTTGACAACAACAAAACCATTTCTCGTGTAGGTAAGAGTCTGCACTGATTTTTTTTTTAACAGTAATTGATCTTATAGTGCTTAAGACTTTCACCAGGCTCTTACATTTATCCTCCTTTTATTATTTCAATGTAGGTAATCATACAACTTTGAGAAAAGGCTTGAGCAACCACTGGGTGCCCATGGCAAGTTTTCCTGTTCTATTTTTTTTTATTATCTTTCTTAATTTTTCAATTTGCACAGATTCTCTCTTCTATTTTTTTCACATCCTATATTAAACATTTTACACTTTAAGAGCAATAAAAGGAAATTTGATGCATTCTTTGAGACTATCTCACCTCCTCCCATTCCTCTCTTCGCCTGATACTCTGGACTTGAACTCGGCAAGTGCAAAGATTTTATTGTCCTGACAAAGTCTCAGGCAAATATGATGGCCCAAAAGAAGCTGGAAATTTCCCAAAGATCTTAGTCAAATTCTTTCTTTCTCACATCTATCATCTTTTCAGGTGGTCTTCCCCAAGGTCCTTTAGATCCAAGTTGTTGAACAGGAACCTCTTGGGGCAACTCACCCCCCTCCCCCCAGACCTTAAAAGATGGAGAAAAAGCATCAAAGTTATGGCTAGTATAGGAATGATTCCACATCCTGTTTTTGTCTTTCTCCTTTGTGAGTTACCTCAGTAGTTCCACAGTTGCATTTACAGGATACAATGGTCATTTCCTCATTTTGTACAGCTATTTTTATTAGGTGGCAGATGCTGAACATGCTGGCTCAGCTAGGGTTAAAACTCAGCTGTTGAGTTGATGTGCAGATAGCCAAAATATGATGCCTTTGAAGTGTGACTGCTGCCTTTTGAAAGAGAATCTCTTTAATTCTCTACAGATCTTTCCTGATTAACAGCATAGGAGGATTCTATTGATTCTATACATGAGTTGTACTGATGTCAGAAGTGGAGCTAATCCTTTAAAAATGTTTATATATATTTTTATTAAAAGGCGATTCAAATTTGAAAGCCCATCCAAGACTCTGTACGCATACCTGATTTACTGCCATATGCTATTCTTGAGCCATAAAGCTGCTGTAAAAATCATATAATGCTAGCAAGAATATCCTTCATTTCTTTGTGAAGCTAAATGAAATCAAATATAAAGTTTGTGATACATTAAATCACAAACATAAATATGTGCTTTACAGCCAGCTGTTACATCTGAGTGTGCACATTTTAAAATAGAAACATTTACCCAACATGCTGATTAGCAATTTCAGTCCTGAAAAGCCTGGTTACATTTAAGATGCAAAAGATTAAAACGACCAAACAGATAAAGTTAATAGTTCATCTTCCTAAATGCTTTTCTATGCTTTAAGTCTTCAAGTTCACTGGAACTCTGCAGACTGTGATGCTTTGATGTGGGGTTCATGTTTAACTCATCTGATCTTGCGGGAACAGAATCCAATGGCATTGTCGACATTTAGAGGCATGTTCCGCATGTGTGGCTGCAGTGGGTGAAAGGATGCTATTTGCAATGATGTGTACACAGACACATGGAACAAAGGGTTTCCCAGGAATGCATAGCTTCACAATCACAGAGACTGCAATTGCGTAACCTTCCTTTGGACTGAGGAGCATCTCAATTGAAACCGTTTCCATTCTCCATATTTTAAAACTGAGCTTGATGCGTAAACACCATTCTTAAGAGTGAACCCAGGATCATCTGGAATCTGAAATGAAGCTTTTCTGTGTAGACCTTTTTTTACCCATGCTGATAGTATTCTCCTATCAGTGTGTGCTGCAGAATGTTAAAATGTCTTCAGTCCTTTGATATGTGCTCTCTATAAGCAGTTCAAAAGTACATGTCCTAATAATATTTATCTACATCTCAAACATTATGGGAGTATTCAGGAAAATCTTGCATGCAAACAAATGATCCAATGCAGAGGAACTCTTTAGTCTTTTCTCTTTTGTCCGATAAGCTAATAATGCAATAAGGCTGATAATAAAAGGTTGTAGACTAGGCCTTAAGCCAATGACAGATAAAAAAAGAAATGTTGGAAACCAATGAAGCTTTTGCACAATTATATTTTTTTGAGGCTGTGCTGTTAGGTTTGTCCAGAGCCCATTCATTGCTGATTGATGGTAAAATCATAACTACATCATATTAGCTGTAGAGTTCACTGACAGGTTACTGCAGATTAATATTGCTACTGCCGTTCACTTACTTACCATCAAAGCCACAGAAATATGAATTGAGCTTTCCCTCTAACAAACCCCGCATATTAAAAGGTAAGGTGTTTTACTGAACAATCTCCATCCTGTCACAGGGGAAAGATGCAAACAATGTCTATTTGAGAGATGTATGTAGATACATAGCAGCATACTAATTAGTTCTGGAGGGAGGAGATGCTGATCATCTGGCTGGCTCACAATTCTTTCCCTCACCTTCTGGGGGCCTTCCAAGCTCTTGGCTACGTGACTCCTCAAAACGCCACAATGTGCAGGGCAGCAAGCCTTGATGATTTAAATGCGGGCTGCCAGGCAAATTGCCGGGACATAAATTTGTTCGATGTGCTCTGCAGTGTGTGCATATGAAACACAAGGAAGAATGAGTCCGATGTTTTGTTTCAAATGAATACTGGAGGTAAAATGCAGAGAGATTTGGCATGGTGTTTCATGGGGTATTGCCCAGGACAAAGAGGACCTGGAATTTTTGTATTGTCTTAGATACATTAATAAATGTTTCTCTCCTATACTTTAAATGTTTTCTGAAGGAACACAGAAAATTAAAGCTACTTTTTTTTTTTTTTTATTAAAGGATAGTTTTCAATTTCCCCTTTGGCCACAGTGTCTGACTCTTCATGACCCCATTTGGGATTTTATTGGCAAAGATCCTGGAGTGGTTTGCCATTTCCTTCTCTAACTCATTTTACAGATAAGGAAATGGAGCCAGTTATATGATTTGCTCAGGGTTATATAAGTAATAAGCATCTGAGGCTGGATTTGAACTCATCAGTATGAGTCTTCCTGATTCTGAGCCCAGGGTACTATCCACTGTACTACCTAGGTGTCCCAGTTTTTGTTATAGAGATGTAGATACAAAGAAGGGAAGAAACCACATTTATTAAGCACCTATTAAGTTTCAGACACTATCTAACAAGGCTTTATAAATGTTATCTGATTTAATATGGAAATATACTTAACATAGTTATACATGTATAACCTATATTAGATTGTTCTCTGTCAGGGGGAAGAGAAAGGGAAGGAAGGGGGGGAGAAAAAAATGCTAACTTTACCAAAAAAAGCTGTTGAAAACTATCTTGGCATGTAGTTGGAAAAATAAATAAATTAACTAAATAAAAATAATTTTCAGAAGAACTTATCACAAAATGATGAAAAGTTTAAGAATATCTTAATACTTTCACATATTTCCCATAAAACATTTAATAAATTCAAGTGTCATAGTTTGATTAGCTTAAAATAAATATCTGATTTGAAGCTCCTAACCCTAGGATTTAGGTACTATTATTTTTCCTAGTTGAAGAAACTGAGGCAGACAGCAGTTAAGTGATTCATTCAGAATTAGTCCTTATGTGTCTGAGGTCAGATTTGAACAAAAGTCTTCCTGAATCTATTCATTGCAGAATTCAGGTGCCCTGGAATGGGAATCAGGTTATCTGGATTCAAATCTTGATTCTGTTAACTTACTAGCTATAGAAACTTGCAAGTAAGTAATAATAATATTTTTGAAAGTGAAAAGTTCACTGAAAACCAGACTGAACTAGATAGCACATGTTAATATGATCTACGAGGTTAGCAGTGATGTCTCTGTCAGGTTACAGGAACTTAACAGAGGTCTTATACAACATTTGTAGGTCTGATCAAGGCCTTTGATTCCATTAGTTATGAGGTTTTATGGAAAATTATGTCAAAATTTGGTTGCCCAGAGAAGTTCATCAGAATTGTCCATCAATTCATGATGGCTTGCATGCCTGGGGGTTCTGGATAGTGGACGATGCTCTCAAGATTTCCCAGGCACCAAGGGAGTAAAACAAGCCTGTGTTCTTGCTCCCAGGCCTTTTAGCATGATGTTTTCAGTCATGTTATCAAACAACTTAATTGAGGATGAACATGGCCTCAAGGTCAGCTACCACACTGATGGCAATTTCTTCAACTTGAAAGGGCTTCAAGCCAAGACCAAAATGGAGGGAGTGTTGGTGCATGATCTTCTTTTGCAGATGACTGCACTCAATGCAGCCCCTGAAACTGAGATGCAACAAAGTATGGATCGATCCTCTACTGCTTGTACTAATTTTAGTCTAACAATCAACACCAAGAAAATGCAGGTGCTCCATCAGGCAGCACCAACATCAACCATATGTGGAACTATCAATTACAGCAAATGGAGTTTTGAGTACTGTGGACAAGTTCACTTACCTTGGGCAGTGTCCTTTCCAGGGAGTTACACAATGGCAATGAGATTGATACACACATTGCCAGAGCCAGCTCAGTAGTTGGGAGGCTCCAAAAGAAAGTGTGAAAGAGAAGAGGTATTAGACTGACTACTAAACTGATGGTCTACAAAGTTGTGCTGACATCATTGCTAGATGCCTGTGAAACCTAGACAGTCTACCAGTGCCATGCCAAGAAACTGAATCACTTCCATTTAAATTGTCTTAGGAAGATTCTGAAGATCACCTGGCAGGAGAAGATACCAGATGCAGAGGTCCTTTTTGGAGCTAAACTATCTAGCATTCTATAATTACTAAAGAGAGTGCAACTATGATGGGCTTGACATATTGTTAGAATGCCAGATACACACTTGCCAAAAAAACTATTCTATGGAGAACTCACATGGGGCAAGTGCTCACAAGGGGGTCAGAAGAAGTGATACTGAGGCACCCTGAAGATCTCATTGAAGAACTTTAGAATTGACTGTACAGCAGACACTGGCACAGGACTGCCCAGCATAATGTACCTTCATCAGTGAGGGTACTATGCTCTATGATGGAAGCAACTCAAAGGAAATGTGACTTTCATAAGTTTCATAAGTTTTAGGAACCCACCCTAGGTGGGTACAAACATGGACTGTTTGTACCCAACCTGTGGGAGAGCATTCCAAACTCATATTGTTCTGATCAGCCCCAGTGGAACACACTGTAATTTGTCTCAAACATGGTGATGTCATTTTGCTCTTCTTTGATAACAAAGGACAAGAACCAACAAACCAACCAACCGTCAATTCTTAAAAAGAGAGTTTTACACTTTCATCATGGTCCAGGAGAAATATCCCTGACCTTGAAGTGAGGAGACCTGGTTTCTATCTTGACTGTGTAACTTTGAGGTTGTGTTCTCCTACCATCTTCACAGAGTTTCTATGAGGACATCATAATAAATGATATTTAGTTAGTGCTGTTAAGGGAGAGCATTTTATATACTTTACATACTCTCACAGGGATGCTCAGAAAAATGAGATGGTGTCAACAATTGATCTAGTCCTTGATGATCTACAAATTACTTTACATACACATGTCCTTTACAATCCTATTGCATTTTCCTGCTTTATATTCAATGTCCCATGTGATGCAACAACCCTGTGAAGTAGTGGTCCTTATTATTCCCACTTTGCAGATGAGAAAGGGAAGCTCATTGAGGTTAATTGATTTGCCCATGAACATGCTGCTAATGAGTATCTGAAGTAGTATTTGGACTCAGGTCTTCCTGATGTCTGGTGCTCTAACCAGGTCTTCATCATCTCAGACTATTGCAATATACCTTGGGTTGGTCTCCTTGCCACAAGTCTCTTCCCACTGCACTTCATCTTCCATTTAACAATCAAAGTGATTTTTCTAAAACTCAGGCAGGTCTGACCATGTTATGCCACTCCAATAAACTCCAGCAACTCCCTATCACATTCAAATCAAATATAATATTTTTGGCATTCAAGGCCCTTTGTAATATTGCTTCCTTCTATCTTTCCAGTCTTATACTTCACCTACTTTTTTCCTCTAATATGCTCTGGGATTCATTTTTACCTCTTTCCTCATATAAGATACTGTCCCAACTCTGAGTATTTTCCCTGACTGAATGTTTTCTCTCTTCATCCCCACCTCCTACCTTACCTGGCTTCCTTCAAGTCAGGCTAAAATCTCTTCTAGAGAAAGCCTTTCCAGCTCCTCCTTAATTCTAGTGTCTTCCTTTTGAGAATTACTTCTAATTTATACAGGGAGGAATGTATCAACAGAGACTTGGAAATGAGAATATACTTATTATTAGGAACAGATGAGTAGACTAATTGGGCAACAGTAGTCATAATGTAGTAATATCATTTAATGCATCAGAAAGTCTTATGCTTGAATTTTTGCCTTAGAATCTAAGTAACTGTGAACCTTAAGAGAGTCACTTAATCTTTCTCAGGCTCAGTGTCTTTATCTGTAAAATGGACTTAGTAATAGCACCTCCCCTAGTGCTGTTATAAAGCCTAATTAGACTGTGAGCTCCTTGAGGGCAGGAGCAGTCTTTTACCTTTCTTTACATTTCCAATACTTAGTACATGTAGAGCCTGCTTCACAGTAGATACTTAATAAGTGCTTATCACTTACTGACTGTTTTTTAAAGCACATTGCTAAGTTTAACATGGTATATAAATGTTAATTTTATTTTAAATCAAACATAAAGCATTTTATTCATGTGTAATAATTTTAAAAGAGAAGTCAGTAGTGAAAACTAAACTAATTACTATATGCAGTAGTTGGGTGAAAAAGTAAGATGGGGAGGCAAACTCACTTGAGTGAATTAGCCTTTGGGAAGAAGCATGAGGCTGGAGTCAAGACTCAGGTTTTAGTTTTGACTATCGTTAATTAACTTTAAAACCATGAGCAAAGCACTTCATGCCATTGAAGTTAGTCTTTGGTAAAATAAGAGCAGAGGTCTCTTCCAATTTTATAATTGTATCTCTACCAATGGTACATTTTACTTAATGAATTGGGCAAAGTTACTGCAAGGCTAATCATTTTACTGAGACTATAGGAGATAGGAGTGGTATTCAGAGACAGGAAAAGATAATGGAAGCACCTTTATTTTAAAAAGAGGAGAGTTGACTTTGCCCATTAACTTCTATATCTGGAAGGATAATGGAAAAATTTTCCTTGAAATCAATTTTCCAACAATGCCTTAACAAGCCAGCATGGTTTTGTAAAGAAAAATTCATGTCAAGCCTGGCTGACCTAGGGAATTGATAGATGAGAGACAGGAGGGCTTTTGAATCTGTCCTGAATGACATATTCACCAATAAGGCTGAAATTGCTGTCTTGATCACTCTACTATTAGGTAGGGGCACAATTGGAATTAAGGTCACCAAGAAGCTGTTATTAGCAGCCATATCAGGAAGCATGACAAATGGTGGATTCAAGAAATGGAAAAGGAATGGGAAGATAACCTTCGGTGGCACCCTAATGGCCACAAAATGAAATTCACATTCCTGAGCCTGGCATTCAATACCCTCTATGAGATGGCCTGACTAAACCTTTGAACCATGCTCTCTCAGCTGCTCTCCTGCGTAAGTAAAATATTTCCCCTTAGTAAAACCTTCATAATATTAATAGCTCACATAGATGTAATATTTTAAAGTTCATAAAATACATTATATTTATTTTCTCATTTGGGCTTTACAACAACATTAAGGAAGGTGCTATTACTAACTCTATTTTACAAACGAGGATACTGAGACAGAGAGATTGACTCACCCAAGGTTCCTTTCAAGCTACTTAGATTCTGAGGTCAAATTCAAGGACTTTCTGATACTAACTTTATCACTTAATGCATTAAATGATATCTACATTATGAAACTTCTACTGTTGCCCAGTTGTTCCTAATAATATGAATACTCTCACTTCCAAGACTCTGCTGATATAGCACTCTCTGTCTTGAATTCCAATCATACTTTTTCCACCTCTGAAATCCTTTTTTCTTTAAGTTTCATTTAAAGTATAATATCCTTTATGAAGTCTTCTCTTACTACTCCAGATACCCATGATTTCTCTCTTCTTTAAATCATGTTATTTCAGAATAGTTTGAAGAAATTGAGAGTATTTAACCTACAAAAGGGAAAATTTAGGGGGTGTTTGATAGCTCAATTCTAGAATGTGAATGGTCAGACTTAGAAAACTATAAAATCTGGTAGTTGAAAGAAATATCAGGAAGATCTGGTATACTTTCTACCTGATCTACAAACCTTCTTACCATATTCCCAGTGAATGATCATTCAATCTCTTCTTGAGTAATTAAGTTCCTCGTTAACTCATAATTGGCTCACTTTACTTTTGGATAGCTCTAATTATTAGGAAGGTTTTCCTTATGTTGTAGGTATTTGTGAACTATTAAGTATTAAGAGTTCATGCATAGTTTTCAGCCTTAGAAACCAAATAGATGCCCCCTGATAATCCAATCCACAAGCACAAGTATGAGTTGGAGGAGGAGTTCAGAGGAGGTGTTGTATAGACAATAAGTATTTTTCATTCAATTGTTTGCCCTTTCTGGCTTTTTTAAGTTGATAGCTTTAGGTCAATAATGGCTCTTGCTTAAGAAGTATCACAATGTTCTGCATATTGATGACATCAGAACAATACTACTGACGAACAAGAATATCTGAAGAACTTCATTCTGTAAAAGGAAGCCCTCCACCATTTAGACATCAGACAGGGAAACTTCTGTGACATTCATGAGCAACTTTGGAGAACACACATTTCTTTATTTTATGCCTCATTTGAGTCAACTGTATGACAATAAAGCTGTTTTGTAGTGGCTACAGACACTTCATAATGGTTGTGTAGTTATTATAAAACTCTAAGACCTATAAAAATGCTTTTGAGAAATAATCTCTGCTTTCATAGTTCAGCACACCCCCATTTATATCCACCCACTTATCACTTCCTGGAATTGCTCCATTTTGAACTAACCTTCTCCATCTGGTCATGATATGGCCCCTACCCTAAAGCAGATGCTACGTCCCCTGCTCTAAGGGAAATGAGCTATAATTATAACAATGAACTTATAACTTTACCCTGGCTTACATATTTGTAACATAAGACCCTACCTTTATATGAGAATCTTCATTAAAGAATTATAATGGAAACACCCCATTGTGCTTTTTTCTTATCTTTGTTCCACTGAAACTTTACTTTTATGATTTTGTTGTCATTCAGTCATTTTAGTTATGCCTTCCTCTCTCCCAGAGAGTCATTCCCTTTAACAAATTCTTTTAAAGACAAATTAAAAAGAAAAAGAAAAACTCTAGAAAAATTGATCAATACATTTAAAAAAAATTTTAATCTATCCAATGTTCCATATTCTGGAAGGGAGTGGGGGGAAATATTTTTCAATTTCTCTTCTTTGGGGTCATTTGCTCTTTGTAATTTTGCAACATTCATTTTTGAATGTTTTGTTGCGGTTATTTTTCCATTTACATTATTGTAGTTATGTATATTGTTTTCTTGATTCTATTTACTTCATTCTATAAATTCATATATGCCTTTACATTTTTCTGTATTCATTATTTCTTACAGTACAGTTATACTCTATCATATTCATGTACCATAATTGGTTTAGCCATTATGAACTTGCCATTTTTCAATTTTTTTACCCACAGAAAAAAATCTGCCATAAATATTTTGGTGTATCTAAAAAACAAACAAACAAACAAAATAAATATTTTGGTGTAAATGAGGTCTTTAAAAAAGAAATCAATGATCTTTTTGAACTATATACCTGACTGTATAATATCTGAATCAAAGGATATAAAAGTTAGTCACTTTATTTGCATAATTCCAAATTACTTTCCAGACTCCTCATAGTAATTAACTGACCCATCAATAATGTGTTAATGTGTATGTTTTCTCACAACTCCTACAGTGAGTATTCTTCTCTTTTGTCACCTTTGCCAGTTTTCTGATGTGAAGTGAAACTCTGTATGTTTTGATTTGCATTTTCCTTATTGTTTCTAATTTAGAGCATTCTTTCATAATTGTTAATAGTATGCAATTTTTTTTTTTAGGATTTTGCAAGGCAAATGGGGTTAAGTGGCTTGCCCAAGGCCACACAGCTAGGTAATTATTAAGTGTCTGAGGTCGGATTTGAACTCAAGTACTCTTGACTCCAGGACAGGTGCTCTATCCACTGTGCCACCTAGCCGCCCCAGTATGCAATTCTTATGATAACTGTTTACATACTTTGACAATTTCTCTATTAGGAAATGCTTTAGCTATTAAAAACATGTCTGTCAGTTGTCTATATTTTGAATATTAAACTCTGTTTGAGGAATTTGACACAAAGATTTTTTTAGGACAATTTCCATTCTATTTCTAGATGCATTTTTAACAATAAGATTTCATGCTACCAGTTTTATACAGTCACCTCTCTCCCTTGTTTGCTCAAGACTTCATCTCCTTCCCATAGCTATGAAGATATTTGATCTTGTCTTGTAATTTTTCATTGATAATTGTGAATGATCAATCTGTAAATTCATTTCAAATTTATTAAAAATATGATATAAAATGTTAGCTGAAGTCTAATTTCTGCCAGAATGCTTTCCAGTTTTTTCCAGTAGTTCTTAAAAACTCAGGAGTCCTTTTATGTTATTGGAAATTACTAATAATTTACAAGTTATTAATCTACTTTCTCTTTCCAACCAGGTGTCCTGAAATATATGCCATATACAACATTGTTCTATTTCTACATCCATTGAGCCTCACCCTACATTCTCCTACATGTTTGTCCAATCAGGTTCTTGAATATCTTTCCCTAAGTGTATATTTATAATATACAATATTATTTCACCCACCACCCTTCATTTATCTTATTCCATTTGAATAAGGTAGAACTTCACAGACTTTTATTCCTGTCAGGTGTTCCATTTAACTAAGCCTCAGAAATAATTATGAAGTCAAATGTCTTTTCTTGCATTATGACCTAAAGATCTGGGCATCTAGAAGCTTTATCTGTTACCCATACTTTGTGCTATATTTGTTTAAGTATGCAAATGTACAGATTTACTTCTGTCTCTGAATTACTCCTGGCTATCTCTTCTGGCATTCTTCTTGCTATGTTGTATTTGTTCTTTGTGGTACCAGGTTTTTCAGATTTTCTATCCCTTACTAAGAGTCCCAAATTGCTATATTTTAAGTTGTATATCAGATATCCAAATCTTGCTCTAACATTACACATTTCTAGAAAGTTGTTCACTTCTCAATTTGATCTTTTTTTTGCTGAATCTTCAATTAAGAATAGAAAATCCCACCTGTCTCCAACATCTTCAATTTCTCCACACAGGATATTATGTTTCTTACTCATATTCTCTTCACATGAATCAACACAATGGTTTAGTGACCATCAGGTTTGACATTCTGGTAAGACTCTCTAGTCATGTGCATACAAACTTGGTTTTTGGCCTGTGTTCTCAAAGAGGGTCATGACATGACTTCCAAATGAATTGGATTTAAGTGAGTGAGGACTGTGCAAGTCACCAGCTTCACTTTCTCCTCCAGAGTCATCTGGGTCTAGTGGCTAGATATAGATCAGGATGACTGGAGAAGGCCCTTGGATGCTGTGGAAGACCTTGATCTTAACTCCTTGTTGTTAGAAATGGGAATAGATTGATTCTACTTGATCTCAGAGTGCAGAACTGTTTGGGCACAATATAAGATAACATTCCTAATAATCAGAGTTATCCAAAGCTAAGATGAACTGCCCTCATGAGTGGTGTGGTCCTTGGCCCTAGAGATTTTTATAAGGAAGTTGATTGTTTAATCATTTGTTGAAAATATTATAGTTTCTGAGCTTGTGGTGGTCAGATCAGTCACAGTTAGATACACCATATTTTGACCCCAACATAGCAACATCATTTTGGTCCTCTTCAAGTATAATCAATCTGTATTTAAGGATCCATGTAGGCCACCTATAGATTTAGTTTTAAGGTGTAATATTATCTATATTTTTGTATATTTTCATTTTTATTAAATATTTTCCAATTACATTTGAATCTGATTTAGACTGCCCTTAGGAGGGTTGTAAGCCTCATGCAGGCCAAATACTTGACATTTCTTTTGCAGACAACTGCTTTAGGTAAAGAAGGGTTAAGCTAAATGACTTCTGAGATCTCTTTCAACTTAGTGATGCTTTGATTTCTCTGAATTCCTGTATCACACTCCATGTAACATACATTTCACATTATACCTTATATGTTTTTTCTTATTTATTTTTTCTGATTTTTGTAAAGATAATTTTCAACATTCTTTTTTTTTTTGTTGCTGTTGTTTTTGGGGTTAAGTGACTTGCCCAAAGTTGCACAGCTAAGTAATAAGTGGTCTGAATCCGGATTTGAACCCTGGTCTTCCAGACTCCAGGACTAGTGTTCTATCTACTGCACCACCTAGCTGCCCCCCAACATTCATTTTGTAAAGTTTTCTTCCTTCCCCACTAGAGCAAGTAATCTGATATAGGTTATACATGTACAATCATATCACACATATTTTATTATTTGTAATACTGTGAAAGAAGAATCAGAACAAAAAGGGAAAAAACACAAGAAGGCAAAAACAAAAACACATTTAAAAAAAAGGTGAAAATAGCATACTTTGGATCTGCATTCAGATTCCATAGTTAATTCTCTGGATGTAGTTGGGATTTTCCAACATAGCTATGTTTGAATTATCTTTGTTCACTGTATTGCTAAGATGAGTTAAATCTAGCATAGTTGGGGGCAACTAGGTAATGCAGTGGCTATAGCACTGGCCCTGGAGTTTGGAGGACCTGAGTTCAAACTTGACCTCAGACATATAATACTTACTGAGCTGTGTGACCTTGGGCAAGTCTCTTAACCCCATTTCTGTTACACCTTATATTGTTCATTATAATTTAATGTGTAGCTAGATTCTGTGTCTGTAGCTAAATAATGAGCTCCTTGAGAGTTCCTTTTATCTTCTAGCACAATACTATGCCTTCAATTATTGTTGGTTGATGATTTTGTGATAAAGATAAGATGCAGTTATCATTAGACTCTCAATTATCTGAATTAATATAGAGAGAATCTTTAATAAGCATAACTGAAAACAAGATGAAGTCATTTCACTATTTCAGGGCCAAGTGTCTGATGCTTTTGACAGGGAAACTAACTTTTGGAAATTGGGAACAGGGAACTGTTAAATTCACTTAATGTTCCTGTTTACCATGGTAAATGCTTATTTCCCTCAGATATTATTTCCCCATTTTGAGGTACAGGAATTCTTTACCTAAAGCCTTAAGTTGTTTCTATGAAGGCCTAATCTTGTAGGGAGAATTCTATCATGGTACTATAAGGTAAGAAATGGGCATTTCATAAAACAATTGTACGTAGAAGTTTTGTGATGTGATAGTCAAGTTTAATTGTAATATATTAATGGTGTGGGTCAGGGTAAATTATTAAGAGTAAGCCTTGGGGCGGCTAGGTGGCACAGTGGATAGAGCACCGGCCTTGGAGTCAGGAGTACCTGGGTTCAAATCTGATCTCAGACACTTAATAATTACCTAGCCATGTGGCCTTGGGCAAGGCACTTAACCCCATTGCCTTGAAAAATCTAAAAAAATAAAAAAAGAGTAAGCCTAACCATTTTTACAAAGGATTTACATTCTTTTCCCAATGAGAAAGGCAGAGTATACTCTATATAGACAAAATGTGGAACTAGATGTTCTAAATAGAAGGAAGGAATGCAAAGTAAGTATGCTGAATAACTGAGTTACATAAGTTACTGCAAATGTAAACTAGTGACCATGTGGTTATATGATGGTTGGCCAAAAATTAGTGTCTCTAATCCCTAATCCTAGCAATCCTAAATCCTAATAAGGCAACGCACTCATTCTAAGTTTGGACAGGCCCTTCCACATACCTCTTTCCCATGCTACCAGATCATAATTTTCATTCTTCTTTCTCTTCCCCTGCAGAAGGGTAGGCATAAAGATAATCGTGGCACTAGTGATAATAGAACATTTATTAAGCACCTACCATGTCCAAAGCATTGTGTTAAGTGCTTTATAAATATTATCTCATTTAAGACTTATACCAACCCCATGATAGTCATGTTATTGTTGAGAAACTGAGACAGACATAGGTTAGGTTGCCCAGGGTCATATAACTAGTAAATATGTGAAACTGAATTTGAACTCCTGTCTTCCTGACTCTTAAACCCAATGCTCTTATTTATTGCCACCAAGTCTTCACTGCTTTATTGACTGCCCCTTTAGGTTATTCCTGGACCAATATGCTTTCTAAAATGAAATTTAATAGTAAGACATTCATGCTATGTTCCAGATTTAAAGGGAATTTGTTTGTTCATTTCACCAACCAACACTAATTGATAAAATTTAGTTTATCAGATTCTGCCTGACTTGAATGGTGATTAAAAAAAAACACTTGTAGATCTCTGGAAATCCTGCTAAGGTAGTTTGGTAACTTGCTTTAATCTGCACAATCATGATATGACATTGGCCAATTCTCTGTCTTTTCCTTCATTTGTGAAATGTGACACGATGATGCTGATAATCCATCTGGCAGACACATGAATAGGAACTAAGGTTCCAAAGTGTCTTGTCAATGTAAGAAATGATTTGAATAGAAAAGGATAATAATCCAGTGCAGTTTTCCTTTGCTGATATGGAAGATAGTCTTGGTGACATAATTTATAAGCCTCTATCTCTGTCTTACAAAAGAACTATTAAGCATCTTTTTTTCCTATTACAGGTACAGATATTTAACATGTGTTGAGTACTGACCATGTCCTAGATATTGAATGAGAAGATAGAGTTTGTCAGGATCAAAACACAGAAGGTAGGACATAGAAGTGGGTTTTTTTCCCAGTAGCTGTCTCGGTGGGGAACCTTTAAACTGGAGGGGGAGTGTTGACAGACTCAGAATATAATCCAGGAAGGAGTTCTGAACCTTGAATCTGTGAACTTGTCCTTAAAAAAAAAGATATTTTATTTTTGTGTTTTAATATAGCTAGTTTTCTTTTTAATTCTATATATTTAACCATATTTATCTAAAAGCATTATGCAAAGGGATCAGTTGGTAGGACTCAGCAGACTGCTAAAAGGGTCCAGGATGCAAAATAGTTAAGAGGTTCTTAACCTCTATCCCTAAGGAAAGGTTTTCTTTCCTATTAATTCTATCAGGAATCTAGTTCTCCATCCCTAGTGTTCAAGGTTAGGCATGATCATGAGTGAAATTATTGTGAATAAAAATTCATACATGTGTTTATTTCATTTTGCATCTGTGATTGCTAGTGATACCATATATATCAGATACCTAAATGTGGATTTAAAAAAGCTTGAAGTTTCCTTAAAATGAAATGACAAAGTGCTCAAAAATGTCTATAAGACTGTCTTTATCTCTACTATTGTTTCTTTTTTCTCCTTATAAGTGTTCTCACTTAGATATTTTATTTAAATAATATTCCATAATATCTGTTAAGGAAAATAGCATGTTGAAAATTTTGTCCAAGGAGTTTGGAAATATGAATTTAGTCTACATTGAGTCACTTGCTTAGAGGAAGAACAACTTTCTGAAATTCACTGAGAAAATGCAAAAGCAGTATTTACACAGAAAAAAGAGCTTATGGAATAAGAAGTGCTCACAAATATTTGTTGACAAATTTAAAATAAAGGTCATTGTGTAAAACAGTGTCTGGAATTCTAGAAGTTTCTAATTAGCTTTTTGACTGTGGAATTTGCCTTTGCCTAGAGCCAAGAAGCCCAGCTGTTTTACAATAAGATCTCTTGCCTCCTAGCAACTGCTACAGACAATGTGTGGGTTAAACAGCAAGTATGTTTGTTAGAGGACAAGTTCCCTTGGCCTTCTAGAAGACCTAGCTCATAAAGCAGGCTGCTCACATGGTATTGCTTTTATTTACTTTTTTGGAATTTTGGGTTGATTTTTAGATTCTAGAGAGAGAGAGAGAAAGAGACACAGAAAGAGAAAGTAGAGACAAAGGCTGAGAGACAGAGATAGACAGAGATATATACACAGAGACAGAGATAGAGATAGAGAGACACAGAATGACAGAGACAGAGAGACAGAGAGGAGAGAGGCAGAGACACATGTACACAGAGAGCCTGACAGAGAGAGAATGAGAGAGAGAGAGAGAGAGAGAGAGAGAGACAGACAGACAGACAGACAGACAGATAGACAGAGAAAGTCAGAGACAGAGATACACACACACACACACACAGAGAGAGAGAGAGAGAGAGAGAGAGAGAGAGAGAGAGAGAGAGAGAGAGACAGTCAGATAGAGACAAGGACAAAAATCTAGAGTGGCAGTGACAGAGAGAAATAGAGCTATGAAGTTACAGAGAAAGAATGAGAAATGGAAAGGGAGGGAAGAGGGAGAAAGAAACAAAATGAAAATGTTATCTTAAAGACTTAAAAGATCTATTTGATGTTCTGATTGATATTAAAAATCACTGGTGTTCAAACTGAAAGGTCTGATGCAGTATTAAATTTGATGTATCACGGCAGGTGTTGGTGTTTGTTAGCTTTTATATATCACATTAAAGCATTCATTAATAAAGTGTCACACAACATTGCTTTGAGTGGGTTCTAAAAGGTTAATGATTTGATACAGACTGGTTGATGCTCTTAAGCTTTAGTGTCTGAGAATGGATTGTAGTGAATTTAACTCACTTTTAAATCGAAATAAAAAAGAATGACTTTTCCTCTTAAGTCTAGGAATTTCTAGTCTTTCTCTGTCTTTGTCTCTCTCTCTGTCTGTCTGTCTGTCTCTGTCTCTCTGCCTCTCTCTATGTCTCTTTTTGTCTGTCTGTCTGTCTGTCTGTGTCTTTGTCTCTGTCTTTCTCTCTCTCTGTCTCATTCCCTTTTCCTCACTCTTACCTTCCCTCTCTCTTCTCTTGCTTTCTTTCTCCTTTCCTCCTTCTCCTTCATCCTCTTTTCCTCCTCCTTCTTGTCCTCCTCCTCCTCATTATTATTTATTCTCCATTTTCTTGTCTATCACATTTAAAGTGGCTTTAAACAAATATCTAGATGCAAGATAATTCAGAAAAGCAATTGCATATCAGAGCTACAAGTTCTCTTTCTAGGTTTGTCTTGTTGGACTTTATTGTGTAATTATAAAACCACCAATTTTGCAATGAAGCTTCTGCATCCATTTGAATGCTATACAGGGTATTCCAAAAGTCTGAATATGGTTTTAAGCTATTAAAGTTTAAAAAGGATATTAATACTCACAGAACCTGTTTAAGCTTAAAACTATACTTTGGGGACATTGCATTCAGACTTTTGGAGCACTCTACATTGGGTGGTAAAAGTTCTCTCCCTACCCCTCAGCAGCTTTGATGAAATATATGATTATATGTAATCAAAAATGATCTATGCAGTAATATACTAATATCGTATACCTGGTGGATAGTCAGTATGAATATCTGTGATTGACTCAATATTTATTGCATTGCTGCTATAAAGATACTCTTGTTCTTCATTGCTTTTTGCCTCTGTGACTAAGAATTTTTACCTTTGGATTGTTCATATTGAAGGCTGAGCTTTAAAAGTACTTCACACATTTGCACTTCACAGCAATCTTGTGAAGGTAGATACTAGGGGTATGATTATCCTGATTATACAGATGAAGAAGCTGAGGCTCAGAGCCAATAAATGATTTGTCCATGTCTTTGTGTGGGGGGATGGGACAGTGGTCTGTGCACAGAAATGCTGCAGTCCTGGGGCCACACCAAGCTGCCGATTTTTGTATTTTCTCCTCAACCTTACACAAGTTGAACTTATGCTTTACATTCTCCACTGCACCAGCCCCGCCCCCAACAACAACAACAACAACAACAACTAAGCTGGAATTTTATGGCTACTTACATAAAAATAAATTTTTTCCTTTCCTTTAATGTCAAAATGCAACTCTATAGACCAGTTTCATAAAATCAGAATCAATTTTCAGGAGAAAAAATGACAATCATAATGTGAAGGTAATTTTTAGAGGAAAAAAGATATTTGTCTTATGCCTAGGTTCAGGTTGAAGCTGTTAGCGAAACAAATGACACAAATTGGTCTTATATGGGAGGCAAATCTAAGCATTTCCATGAAGTTACAGGGCTAACGTGCAGTAACTTAACCATTTCCAGAGCAAATCAAAAGTGTTCTGCTGGGCTATGGTGCTTCCCTCTTCAGCCATTGTGGAAAGAAAAATGAAAGTACCTATAAAAGAGGCTACCAAGGGTTATATCGGCTGCATTTACTTCCAGAGCAGAAAACTTTGTATCTGTTTATTATCCTCAGTAGATCATCCTCTTGTTCTTTCCGAATCTATAAAAGCTAAACTCTTTGGGCAGCTTAATACCACCAGAGACCCTTGTAGGTGAATGGAGGGCAATTGAGAAAAGGGAGTCAAAAAATACCAGAAGGAAGAGGGGTGAGTCACAGAATAGGTCAAAACTAAATTTAGTCAATAACTGTTTAATGTTACAGTTTTATTATAATAACACCTTTATCTAGAGAGAAGTTATTTCACCCCTGGAAAAAAATCTGTTAAGATTGCAGGAAGGAGAATTTGAGGAAATTATTTTATTTCTGTCAGAGGAAAAAGTAATAAATATCCATAATCAAAATGTTTTCTTTTGGTTATGTATGGTGTCTGGAGATGATCAACCTTAACTTCCTCCCATTCCTTTAAACATTCTAGATTCTCATGCTTGGTTTACATGTCATTGCCATTGTATTTCTCAGTTTATCAATAGAGTTGGGACAACTTCCCCAAATTCCAAAAGAGTTTAATTACAAGCTGTTTGAAAAAAACAAAGCTTTTACACATTTTGTTTATTTACGTTCCCTTTTATATCTGTCATTTCATTGATGAATATTTCCTAGAAGTCCATAGTACATTTATTTAGGAGAATGAAACATTCAAACCAGACAGAACCTTTCCATATGGAACTTCCAAAAGAACATTTCCTTATTTGAAGGCAAGAAACTAGACCAGATTTTGACTTAGAGACTTTTAGTTCATTTATCCCACAGTGGTCTAGTACTGATGAAATAGGGAAAGTATGTTGTTCTAGGAATTCTTTTCCTCTTCCTACTCCAGACTGGATGGAAACCAATCAAACAATTGGCAAGTACTTTTTCATTGTCAATTATATATATATATATATGTATATATATATATATGTATATGTATATACATACGTTATCTATATTATATATGCATTCATTATATATATCACACATATATTATAGAAATATACATATATTTATAAAAACACATTATATATACTATATATGTATATATAGTATACACATATACATGCATACATAGCATTATGCTAGGGGTATACAAGTATAAAGAAAAATGACCCCTGTTCACAATGAACTTACATTCTAATGGAAGAGATAAGGACATATAAAAATATATGCAGCACAAATAAAAGGAGAATAAGTACAATTACATTCAAAGTCATTAAAGACAAGACAGTGTGAGTCCAGGAAAGGCACCAAGCAGTTGGGGTGGGTTGAGGATATGAGTCTTCAGGCTGTGAGAATATGGTGCCTCAGCTGCATCATACAGGGACTCCATGAGACTGAAATTAGGAAGGGACATGTTCTAGGCACTGGCGGAGCACTTTGGAAAATCATGGAGCATTGTGATCAAGAATGAGATAAAACACTAGTTAGGCTGCATCACAGAATGACTGAGGGACAACAGTGTTCAGGAAGGCTGGAAAGAAGTTATGTAGGATTTTAAAAGCTAAACAGAGTTGATATTTTATCTTAGAGGCAATAGAAAATCACATAGGGAAGTCACACTAGCAACCTAGTTGATCAAAGGATAGAGTTGTATCCTTCCCACCCCTTCCCACCCCCAATGCCAATGTGTGCTGTCGTTTCTTACTGCTCCCAACACTGCAGGAAACCTAATTCTGGCTCATAAACCTATTTCAAAAGAATCTAGCTCAAAACCATTGACAAGGGTGGCCATGAAGAAGAAAGATTTCTCTGGGAAAAGGAAACACAACTGGGTAATTGATATAGGGGTGCTTTGTAATGGCCTCAATATTTCCTATCCTGTTTCAGGGAAGCTGAGTCATCCTGCCAGAATAAAACCACCATTAAGGTCCAAAGTCCATTTCCCATGGATGGGGAATTTGGATATTGACTACCAGCCAATTCCTCACAAATTTCTCCCACAAGCATGAATCAAAACCAGACCTCAGGTCCAGGCTCCGTGCTCCCATCCTCCAATGTCTTGTTTGAAAAATTCACGATATTAGACTGGTTTGGAAGAAGTTATTCAATTCCCTCTATGGTCCTAGCAGAATTGAGTATACTCCATTCAGGATCCCAGTAGACTGGCCTCTGCCTAATCTCTGTGGTTATTTGTTCATAGCATGAGTATCTCTTCTCATTATTATTTTATTATTTGTTTATGAAGTATTTAGGGTAAAGTGATTTGCCTAGGGTCACACAACTTAGTAACCTGTTTGAGCTTAGATTTGAATTCTGGCCCTCCTGACTCCAATGCTAGTGCTCAATCCACTGCACCACTTAGCGACACTAATCTCTTCTCATTTAAACTGATTTGACTTCTGGTGAGCTCCATGTTTTCTTGTAGTGGGCTTTTGGTATTCCAAACCTCCCTAAGCCTGTGTTAAGACATGCTATTACTGCTTATCCAAAATAAAAACTATTTTTGGAATTTTTAAAAGCCTCATTATTTGGATTTGTGAATCAAAATTCAGTTTAAAAATCTTTGTAGAACCAGATCAATAATAACTACTCAGCAATTGAAATCCACAGATCCTTCAGGGAGAAAAGTCAATAGAGTCTATCATCTGCTTAATCATATCTCTAAGATACTTCAAAGTAAATTATGTAGAGAGGGGATTATCATCTGCAGCTGCTTAGTAGGAATGTATGTAACTTGAGCAACCCAGTTTTGAAGATAATGGATTTATGTCTTGAAGAAAGCCAAATGTGTGATAAGTTGGACCAGAATCTGTTCAGTATCATGTTGCTATTTTCCCTTCTCTCAACATTTCAAGTTCTATCCCAAAAAAGGAATATTACCCAGTTGTAGACATCAGGTTGTAATGGGGTATGCAGCTGGGTCAGAGATTGACCTTGAAGGGGAAACTGCATCTTGGGGTATTCCTTTTATACCTTATGCTGGACTATGTTCAGCTTTTGATTTTTCTGGTGCCAGCAAACAAAATGCTTTCAATGTGAGCTTTTTTTTTTTCTTATGTGTGCTTACATCTGAGCTAGATTGGTCAAGAATGAGCAGAGCTCCCTCTATTCCAAAGGTTTTTAATCATCTTTGTATCATGGACCCTTTGACAATCTAGTAAAGATGACCCACTCCTTGTCAGAATAATGTTTTTTAATCCATAAGATAAAATCCATGGAATTACAAAGGAAATCAATCATATTGAAATGCATTTATCCAACTATTTGAAAAAAGAAAATTCACAAACCCTGGGTTAAGAACTTCTCTGACTACTCTGTTGTTGCTTGTCCTTAGTTCTCCAAGAGGACCATGGAATCAGGGAGGTGATGCTATGTCTACTCTGTGAATGAAGAATAAAAGAAAAACATGGATGAAGGGGATCAATACATTGTTAAATTTTCATGCCTTATTTTTTAAATCAAGTAGTGATTTCATTTTAACAAGACCACTCAACTACTCAATAAATTTTTGAAATTTATTATTGAACATTCATTTAATAAAGTACCTACTGTGTGGGAATCTCTGTGTCGAGTATTGGGGGGGTGAGAAAATGATAAAATTAAACAAGAAATAGTATCTATATCCCAGACTTCAACAAGTTTATTTCTAAAAGACCATTTTATTTTATTTATGTTATATTAAAATCTTTATATTTATAGCTCTTGCTATAGCTATGTCAATATATCAATCTCTGACAAGGGTCTGACCACAAAAATTCAAGTGGTGTGTAGTTCTTCCCAGTTTGGAAAGAAAGGAAACTAATTTAGAGGTCAGTTTTTAACTAAGAGGGTACAGTTTCTCAAGTTTGGAACTCTATTTTTTTTATTTTTATTTTTTGGGGTTTTTTTGCAAGGCAAAGGGATAAGTGACTTGCCCAAGATCACACAGCTAAGTCAAAATTAAATATCTGAGTATAGATTTGAACTCAGATCCTCCTGACTCCAGGCCTGCTCTATCTACTGCAGCACCTAGTTGCCCCAAGTTTGTGAACTCTTAAAGAGAAAAAACCTTCATCTAGATGGTGCAGAAGATTAAGTGTCTAGCCTGGAGTCAGGAAAATTCATCTTCCTAAGATCAAATTCTGACTGCAGACACTTCTAGCTCTGTGACCCTGAGCAATTCAATCAACCCTGTTTGCTCCAGTTTCCTCCTCTATAAAAAAAAATCTAGAAAATGTGGGGCAGCTAGGTGGCACAGTGAATAGAGCACTGGCACTGGAGTTAGGAGGACCTGAGTTCTAATCCAGCCTCAGACTATGTGACCTTGGGCAAGTCATTTAACCCCATTGCCTTGCCAAAAAAAAATGATCTGGAGAAAGGAAATGACAGATCCTTGCTAAGAAAACCCCAAATGGGATTACAAAGATCCTGAACCAACTGAATAACAACAAAAAAAAAAAAAGAGAGAGAAAACTAGCTGAGAAGAAAAGGAGCTGTGCTGGCTGTTTTGTGACAGTAACCTTAACCATGTCAGCAGACAGTGTCTGGCACATTTGAAGTTCCCTTCTTTAAGAACACAAGTGACCTCTATTTAAATGGACAGACTGGGAGGGGTGTAATTCTGTGGTTTTATTGTGGGTGTAGCAGAAGCACAGAGAGAAACAAACCAACCAAGAGGAATTTAGGGGGCCTCCCTTTCCTCCCCTGCCTTATTTCTGCTTTAAAAATTCTGTTTTTTTAAAAAAATTCTGTTTAAAAAAATGTTTAAATTCTGTTACAGAGTACATTTGCTGGATTTAATATTGTTTTTCATACGCACTTATGGTTTACCCTGTCTTCATGTTGCCTGGATTCCATTTGTTTGTGGCATGAAGGTTTAATGGGAGCAACTTAGGAGAAAGGGACTTTTCTTATGTTGTCTTGGGATCTCAACTCTTAATGGACTATTAAGAGAGTTTTTCCCTCTAACTGGGGACCAGCCTTTTCAAGAGCATAGTTTCCAGTCTAATTAAGGGGCAAAGTGGCTATAGAGGTGGACTTGGAAAGACCTGAGTTCAAATCTAGTCATAGACAAGTTATGTGACCCTTGCCAAGGTATGAACTCTGCCTGACTCGGTTTCCTTATCTTGTAAAATTGGTATAATAACAGCACCTATCTCCCATGATTATCATAAGGTTAAAATTAAATAATATTTATAAAGTACTTTAGAAACCTTAAAGCATTATTTAAATCCTGTTATTATGTATTGCGCATTGTTACAGAATTGCTATAATGCATACAGATTTATAAATCTGCCATATAGACATGAACTGATGTTACACCAGTCATTTCCTCTTAACCCCTTACCAGCTCATTGAACTCTTCTTTCCTTGTAACAATGAAAAATATTTAAGCATAACTGACATAGCAACCACATCTGTCATGTGTCAGACTCAACACCCACAGTGCCCACTCCCCCTCAGCCTCTCTGCTGAGAGGAGAAAGGTATATTATATCTTTATCAGTTCTTCAGGATCAAGATTGTTCATTACAATTCACTAGAGTTCAACTGATATTTAGTCTTGTTTTTATTTATGTTATTGTCATCAATGTAAATATTGTTTTCTTTTTCATTTTATATCACTTTTTAGGAAAAGTCTTCTCATATTTTCTTAAATTTCTCAAATTAATCATTTCTTATGGTACAAAATTCCTTTAAACTCATGTCACAATTTATTTGGACATCCCCCTAAGGATGGACATCCATTTTGAGTCCATTTTTTTTTTTTTTGCTGTCATAGAGTTGCTATTAACTTTTTGTGATGTATAATTCTTTTTGTTTGCAAGGCAAATGGGGTTAAGTGGCTTGCCCAAGGCCACATAGCTAGGTAATTATTAAGTGTCTGAGACCAGATTTGAACCCAGGTACTCCTGACTTCAAGGCCAGTGCTTCATCCACTACACCACCTAGCCCCCCCTGTTATGTATAATTCTTTCTGCTATTGACCTCAGGGTGAGATTGCTTAAAAGTCATTTTAAAGATTTGTTTTTTAAAATTCAGATTTTTAAAATTCAGTTACATAGCGTTGAAATTCACTTTTCTATTTTGCCTTATGAATTAAGTTCCACCATCGTGCTTCCTCAAGCTATAATCTTTCCTTAGTGAAGTTTAAAGTAAAAAAAAAAAAAAAAGAGAAGAAAGAAAAACTACCATATTTAGATGGCATGTTGTAATTGTTATGTTTTTTCACAAGTCCCTCTTCTCTCAAAGGAGACTTGGAATTCATAATCATGCAACATCTTAGTGAAATGCTGAGACTTGGTGAAAAAACTTTCATTTGTTTTTTTTCTCTTTCAGTTTAGTAACTTTTTCTTGTCCCTTCTGAATTCTCCTTATATCCCAATAAAGTAAAACCACAGTGAAATTCTTCCCTATACCAAAGTGCCTGCCCTAATAATGGGCAGAGATAACAGGTACATTTTTTTTTACTTCCTGGCTGAAAGTTATATATGAGAAAGTGGGTAAAGTAGAAATGATATGTAGTCATACCTGACATCATTAACCAATTCCAAAAATAGCTATCATTTATATAACACCTTATAGTTCACAAAATTCTTTACATATATTGTCTTGATTAGTTTTTCCAATAACCTTATGAGGCAGATATTATCATCATTCCCATTTTACAGCTGAGAAGGAGGCTTAGAGTGATTAAGAAAGGTTGATACACCTGATCTAAGTGTCTAAGTGTCTAAGTGCCTAAGGCAGTGTCTAAGGCAGGTTTCCACTCAGGTCTTTTTGACTTTAAATCCATCATTCTATCCACTATGCTAGCCTACAGGACAATAGTTGAAATAACATTTTGAGAGACTGTTACTTCCCTGGGAGTAATGAGATCACAAGGAGACTGATCTTCAGGAGAGTTAATAATATAGGGCCCCAGCACTCCCTAACATTGCCGCTGATTGTCTGATTTGTGCCTTGGATGATTTACTGAGAAATACTTAAAGGTTTAGTGGGAACTGGAATCTTGAAGATGAACTACTTCAAATGATCCATTTTATAGCTAAGGAAAAGAAGGTCCAATCAGATTAAATGACTGGTCAAAGTCACAAGGAGTCAGTAACAGAACTGGGATTCAAACCCTGGTCCAAGGTTGAGAAAAGAGGTTTTGATACAGTACATAAGGGTTGGGAGCATTTCTTCATATCTTAGTGATGTTCAATCACTATTAATATTTATTAGAGGTTTGTGGGATCCCAATAAATTCATGGTAATGAAGTATTGTATTTGGAGACAGAGCACTTGGCCTTAAATGTCAGATCTGCTACTTACACTTTGAATGACTCAGGGCAAGACACAGTGATTCAGTTATGGATTCTGTGATCTCAGAAGAAAACAGAATCTTTTTTTTTTTTTTTTTGGTTTTTGATAATTCCTCTTCCTCCTCTTTTAGTTATTAGGAATTCTCCTTGCTCAATAGATTGAAATGTATTCCACTTAAATGTATTACATAATTATCTAATATTTGTTGGTATTTGCTGATTTCCTAGTGATAGAAAAGGCTATTTATATCCCTAGAATTAACTCATCTGGTCAGATAATGACAACTTTTCCTCTATCAAAAGATAGCAACAATGAATTAGTTTCCCATTTTTGGAGGGGGGGGATAATTTTTTCCCTCTAAATCTCTCAAACTTACAGATTTTTAAAATGCAGAATTCAGGGTGCCATGAATTCCCCAGATATCTATTTCCCCCCAAATGCAACTTAATCCTAGTTTTAAACATGATTACTCCTCCAAACCTTTTGCCTGTCTTCAGAGAAACCCAATGGTCACACCATTTACTTGTGAGGTAGGACCATGCTCAGAGAAAGAGTGCAAGATTTTGTCCCCCCCTACTTTCCCCACAGCCTATATAATTTATTTATAACCAAAGCTCTACTCTTAAGTTGCTATTATCTTGTCCTTCAGGCACCAGGCTCTTGTGTGTTGTGGCTCTGGAGATCAGAAGCTGATAACCATCTCTAGCAGCAAATCGTAGGTTAGGCAGTTTAGTAGCTTCCATCTTAACTAGAGTTTTTCGGTCTTTTATTACATTTTTAGTATTGTTATGCTTGATTAAATTAATATATTCCAACCCGGTAAACATATGTAAACAACAGATGCTGTCAACACAAAAAGCAGTTTCTCCTTCCCCGACTTTTAGACAATGTACAATAAACATTATTTTGTTCACATAAGCAGGAGGGGAATGCCTCCAATCTTTTACTACATTGCTAGATCTGATTTTTGTTTGTGACCAGCAGGAACACTGACCTTTGCTCCTTTGAATGATCTGCCATCTCCTAGAAAGTTCATGAAAAGGTCACCGAGCCTGGCTCACTTCCTCTGTGTGTGTGCATGGACGTGTCTTTGCTATTGATCTGGTAAAAGCCTTTGCCTTGTCCATTCAGAACAGTCATTCGCTTTATTTCTTAATGGAAACCTGGACAGAGACGATGTCTGGAACTTCCAATTGCAATTCACACCTGGATAAGCACCTAAAATTAGCCTTGCATCTTATGGGTGGGCCAGTCTTTCTTTACCTTCCACAAGTTTCCCCCTTGTATTCCTTGGGCTCTAATCTAGTCACAAGTTCAAGAAGGAAAGAAATGAAAAAAAAATGCATAAAACATTAGTGATTTGTCCTTATGAGTTCCTTTATGTCAAATTCATTTTGGATCAATGCTTGACTTTTCCCTTAGATCATCTTGGCATGATCTAGGAACCAAAATAAAAATGATTTCATGTATATTCTGGAGGTGATTCCTTCCTTTGATGCTGCCTATCACCGTAAAAAGGGTTATGAATCTTTCCAAGTCAGCTCGGAGGACACCCTGGTTTTCCAATCAGGTTGCAGCAACTGGTGCAGTTGGAGGGTTTTAAATCTCTACTTCAAAACTGGCTATTTACAAACAACAAGGAGTATTCTGAAATAGTGAAAAATGCACTGGAGTCATATTGAGAATGATTGTATGTGGGGTATATAACAATACTTTTCCAGACGGTAAGCTCTACGTATAGTCCTATCTTGTGCTATTCATCTTGCAGATATACAGCCCTGGAAGTTCTCTGCTGTTAAGCTTGTAGCACAGAAAAGGAAAGATCTGGAGGTTTGTCATTGCCCGTATATCACGGCAGCTGTGCCCTTTGATTACACTGGGGCTCCACCAGTCATTAATAACAAGAGGCGCTTTTTGTCTAGCGGATGTATCTCCCTACAATCCTCGCTTAATACCTAGGCTTTGGTGCGCTAGGAAAGGTAAATTAAAGGTGGAGTTTGTTTATTCTATAGTTTATACACATTATCTGGTATTTGTATCTTGGTACAATCCTTGCCTAATACTTAGCCTTTGATACTCTAGGAGAGGTAAATTAAAGATGGAGTTTGTTTATTTTATATTTACACTCGTATAATTAGAGATAACCTTTTCTCTGCGAGCTAAGTGCTACTAAGTTTCTTTTTTTCCTTTCTTACCTCCATTTTCATATTTTGCATTGACATCAGGGAACAATTATATTTGAATCCTGGTCTGGAAAACAATAAAAACAATGTAGTTAGATATTTAATTTCATAATTATTATAATCATTTGGTTTATCGATGATAAAATAAATAACTTTAAAAATAAAATAACTTCAACTGAAGGGTTTAGTTTTGCAGATTAAAAATCCAGGTACAACTTTAGGATCCTAGGCTTTAGAAGTCCAATGGTCATTGGGGTAACCTAGACCACCTGCCCCTGGTTTATTTTTTTTAAAATAGCTAGCACTTAATAGTGCTTTAAGTTTTACAAAGCACTCTTTCATTTGATCCCCATCCAACTCTGTGGGATAGGTACTATTTTTATGTTCATCCTACAGATAAAGAAAATGAAGTTGAGACAGATTTAGTGACTTGTCCAGGCTCACACAACTACCAAGTTTCTGAGATGGAATTTAATATCGCCTCCAGAGTTCTTACCCATAGTATCGCCCAGCTGTATTATTAGATAAAAAACTAAGATAGACCAACATCAAACTTGTTCTTATTTTCCAGTCATATCAGACTCTTCATCTGACATTTGGGGTTATCTTGCCAAAGAAGTAAGTAACTAAGGTCTTCTGACTCCCAAATCTAGTGCATTTTCCACAATATCAATTTACCTCTAAATATGCAGAATACTTTTATAGGGTGCCATGTAAATTAAAGTCATTTCTATTTTTAAAGTCATACAATGATATCTCATCATGGTCTGGAGATGAATGTGACACCTTGAAGGCTCTACCAACAAAATACAAATTCTGGCAAATCCTATCATACTGAAAAGGAGCCTTGTAAATTTTATGAGCATACCAATTGAGTGATTGATGACTGGGTGGGTTGATTCAAGTTAAAAAAAAAACTTATAAGAAACTGATTAATAAAGTAGAAAGTCAAATTTTTAATTAATAAGAGACATTCACTCTGGTACCTAAACCATTCCCTTCTTGATGAATTATTTCATTCTGGGTATCATATTAAAATGTGAAAGTTGTTTGGCACAGTTATTTTTACTTCTTTCTAGTGAGCTCCTGCTCTAATCAGCACATTTCTTTTTGTTTTAGACTATATCTTTATTTTTTTTTAGGTTTTTTTTTGCAAGGCAATGGGGTTAAGTGGCTTGCCCAAGGCCACACAGCTAGGTAATTATTAAGTGTCTGAGCCCGAATTTGAACCCAGGTGTACTCCTGACTTCAGGGCCGGTGCTTTATCCGCTATGCCACCTAGCTGCCTCATAGACTATATCTTCTTATGCTCCTTCTATCTTCTGGTTCTTTCTGAGACATGACTCCCTTCTGATGATAATACATCCCTGGTCACTCTTTCCTGTTCTGGCTGCAACTTCTGTCTTATGTAGTACTCACTAGTCCCAGAGGTGGGATTAGAATACTTCTTCCCTATGACCAGCAATTGCTTCCTCTATCATCATAACTCAACTTTGACTCATTCTCTGATTCACCCTCTCCAAATTTGTCACCCAAACCACCTGACTGATTCACCATATCCAAATTTGTCACCCAAACAAGGTAGATAGATAGAAGATATGTATGTATGTATGTCATATATGTATATAAACATATGTGTATCCCACAGGATCTGTCAAGAATGTTCCTGGTTCCTCCATCTGTTCAACTCCATGACCTGTTCCTCTGCTCCACTGCATATACACAAAAGTATGGACATAGCTTTGATGTTACTATCACCCACAGTATTGTATTTCCATAATCAAGAACTCTGAAATTATCTAATCACAATCTCTTATCAATCAATTAATCTCTATGCCTAACTTTTCCTGAATTTATCCTTTGTCTTTATTGACCTCTAATCCCTGCTCCACTCATTCTATGCCAAGCCATCTCTCCTGAGTTGGCTATCTTCTCTTTTTCTGATCTTGATCCCTTAGTGAGCCAACTCAACCCTATACTATCATCTGTTCTCCAATCTCTTGCTCTTCTTTTGATTTGTTACTATTCATGTCTGTTAAGATAAATCCCAAATTCTTTTCCTCTGATCCTATTCATGTGCTGATGAATGGAACCAGAAGCATGCAAGCTTGCTTACTAGGACCACTGCAAAGGTAATCTTAGTCAGACTCTAACTATAATTCTTTTATTCCCCTAAATGATTCTCTATCTCACTCTCCACAGTAACTGTTCCAAGACTTCTGTTTTCTTCTCAAACCTCTTAAAAAAATCTCAATCCTTTTAAATGAAGTCCTTGACTTTTTTTTTTAGAAGAAGGCATTCCTTCTTTTCTCATGAACCATCATCTTTCAACTCTCTGATATCATTGCTCACAATGGTCTTCTTTATTTCAGTCTCTGCACTAAGACTGTTGTCTCTATATGTACCCGTGATTCCATCCCCCTTCAGTTTTTCCAGATTCCCCCCCACAACACTCTTACCACCTTCCCCTCATTATCTTGTCTTTAATATCTCCCTAAGTATTGATTCCTGCCCTTTCTGTAAACACACCCAAATGTCTCCCATCCTTAAAAAAAACAAAAAAAAACTTTGTGAGATCCCACCATGTTCTTCTGAACTCTTTCTAAAATGGCTTCATATCTCATCATTTAACTGAAACTGTCCTCTGAAAAGTTACTGAAAATCTCTCTCTTTTTTTAAAAAAAGTATTAATACCTTTTGGGTTTTATTTTACCATAATTTTTCCTAGTAGCTCTACTCCATTCCTTTCCAGAGAACCATTCTAAGTAACATTTTAAAAATGAAGAGTAAAAATAATTAAGAAAACTGATCAATACATTTCTAAAGCCTGAAAATATATGTAATGTGCTATATGCACAGATATCCTAGTTTGTTTAGGCTCATATTTATTCTTCATAATTTTGCAACATTGACTTTTTATTGTTTTATAGTTGTTCTTTCCATTTACAAATTTACACCATTTACAAATGTTGTAGTTATTGTGTATATTATTTTGCTGGTTCTGCTTACTTCATTCCATACCAGATCACATAAATCTTTCCATGTTTTCTATATTTATCATTTTTGTTACACAACAGTAATTTAACATTAAATTAATGTGCTTCAATTTGTTTAGCAATGCCACAATCAATGGATAACTGTCAAATTAATTGTCTTACTGCACAATTATGATCAGATTAATTCTCTGTCCAAAATCCTTTGGTGGCTCCCTATTGCATTTAGAATAAAATACAATTTACATAGTCCTGCATTTAAGGTCTTCCACAATATGACTCCCATTTACTTTTATAATCTTTATAACTTCACTTTCTTTATATTGCAACCAAACTGGATTAGTGACTTTACCCCCAATCACATTCACCTCTCAGCCTTCATTTCCATAATCTAATCCCATGTCTGAGATTGTATTTTGTCCATATATCTGCCTATTGATTTTATCCTTCCTGCAAAATCCATATCAATGAAACTTCCCTTATCCTCCTAGATGAATGAAGTATATTTCTCTTCTTCTCTTTCAGTATTTTACCAAATGCAGTATTTTGCCATTTTCACATTTTATTTTGAACCACATCTTAAAAAAATTTTGCTTTTTTCAATTAAAAATCTATTTTTTCCTATCTGCTACCTTTTCTTTTCATTAAAATAAACAAACAAACCTCTGATAATAAATATGCATAATTAGTCAAAATAAATTCCTGCAATGGCAATGTATAAATATACATACATACACAAATATACATGCATACATATATATGTGTGTATGTATGTCTCATTCTGCACCCGGAGTCTATCAGTAATATGATAGGTGGTAAGTAGTTATATCACTGTGTAAATTTTTCCTGGTAATTACATTGAACAGGTTTCTTAAATTGTCTATCTTTATAATGTTGTTATTATTGTATCAATTGCTTTCCTAGTTCCTCTCATTTAACTCTTCATCATTTCAATTAAGTCTTCTCAGGTTTCTCTGAAACTGATAACTCTTCTTATGCCATATATTTGATCAACCATTCCGTAATGTATAGGCATTCCCTAAGTTTACTGATCTTTGCCCTAAACCTAAGAGTTGTGTGATCTGAGAGTTCTACTACCACAATCCCACCACCAGTGGGTTTGGGCCATTCTTTCCAAAACAACCAGGTTTATATCTTTCTCAATATGGTACTTTATCTTAATTTCCTCCTTTTCCACTAGATCTTTCCTTCTGGTTACAGATATGCTCTGGTTTCAGACATCCTAACAACAACAACAATGACAACAATGCAACCTCCTCTAGATGTTGATTTCCTCTAAAATGTTTGTTGGGGCCTTTTCTTTTCTGTGTGTATATATGTTATATATGTATATATAGTTTTCAAAAGAGTAGATTACAATTGATATCTTCACATTTTCTACATTTACTCTCCCTCCAGCTTTTTGAAGTCTGGCTTCCATCCAATGTCACAAATTAATCACCAAATTTAATGATCTTTTTCACCAATTCAGCTTTCTTTAACTGTCTGCTTCATTTGATTCTGTTTTACCTGAATCCTCTCCTTTTCCCTTGACTTCTATGACAATGTATTATTTCTCTTGTTCTTCTACTTCTCTGACCACTTCCTCCTAGATTTCTTTTCTGGTTCCTTTTCACCCTAAATATCATTATTCCCTAAGATTTTTGTTTTGGCTCCTATTGTCTCCTCTCCTTTGATGATCTCATTCTCTTCCAATTTCAAGTATTCAGATGATTCCTGAATTAATCTTCTTAAATCCTGACTTTTCTAGCAAGCATCACATGTGTATTTATAATTTTCTATTTACCTACTTCACCTCATTGTTCTCTGGAAACTTAACTCACCTTGTCCAAAACCAAAATTATCATCTTCCCCCCAAATCTACTCTTCCTCCTTCTCCTGACTTCCCTGTTTCTCTGAGTGGTCTCTCCATTCTCCCTACCACCTAAATCCTGATTCATAATAGTGTTTTGGACTTTACCTTATCCCTTGGTATGCCATTTAGTTAGCTATTGTCATCTTTTCGTTTCTGTCTACTATCTTATCTATCTCTATCTTTTCCACTCACATTGCTATTATCCTAGTTCAGAAACCCATTTTTTTTTGTTTGGATTATTGCAACAGTCCCTTCACTGATCTCCCTGCCTACAGGCTCTCTTCCTTTTAATCTTTTAAATTTATTAAATTTTAATCCAAATTTAATTGATACCACCCTGCTAGAATAGTCTTCCTAGCACTATCCCCAATTGTTCATAATTAAATTGTTCTTTGTCCGTCCTAACACACATCCCCAGTCTTGTTCTACTTAATATCTTATCTTCCTCAGGAAGTGACCAAAACTGCTTACTACATAATGTCTAAATTCCTTAGTCTGATGTTCAAGGCCTTCTGTGATTTGTCCCTAATCACCTTTTGAGGGGAGAATCCTTCATGAGAAACGTTCTGATCAATGTGTAGAACTTTTCAGTTGGGAGAATGGCAGAATGTCACATTGATCATAAGGAATAAGGTCATTGTAGATCCTACTCAATGTCAGTTTCCATAGAACAAAATGGAAGTACTTTTTATGCTATTTCCAGCTTTGAGGAGCCTCTAAGGAATTTGGTGTTAAAGTATTTTCCTTTAAAATTTGGAAATGATAATTCTGAAAGTCAAGATCTCGTCTAGATTTCATTTTTATGGAAATTATAATTCTATGAAGCAAAATCCAGAGCCTAACATTTGATTTTTGGAGACTGAGAAAATGGGATATCTCCTGGATGTTCTTAGATGTTCTAAATCTACTTAAGGCCCTTAGTGAATACAGTGATTTAGGGAAATTTTAAATCTATTAAGCAAAATTCAATTTTTGTCATGAGCACTGTATGAACAATGAAACGTAAAATATTAGAAATTAGAGTCAGAGTGCTATAAACATTTCAGAATGTGCTGTTTTCTAAAGAAGTAGTATTCTGAAAAAAATAAATTCATTACGTTCTGAACATTTTTTACTTCAATTTAAGATAAGATGTGTGGTAGAAAGAGTTCTGGATTGAACTGAAAGTCTGGAGGGGTTTCAAATCACAGCTCTATTACTTAATACTTATTTGAACTTATGTAATTTAGGATCTGTACCTCAATTTTACCATCTATTAAATGAAGAGGATTGGACATAGTGATATCTGTGGTTCCTTCTAACTCTGGGTCCTTTGATATAAACTTTATAGAAAGAAGAAATATTTTGTAATAGTTGAGAAAATATGAAGGCCTCCTCCTCCCTCACTCATGTCACCCACACCCATACTTATTGAGTGATATAGGTTCCCAGGACCCAAGCCTATTTCCAATACAATTTAGAATATACTGGGATATTCTAAGGCATTGGTGATTAAACTTTTAACGCTTCTGGGCCACATCACCCAACAAAAACTTGTCAATGATCTCATACAGAATTTAATATTTATTTATGACTACAATATAACTATCTTACAAATTAGTATAATGTAAAATGTAATAATGTAATAAAATATCATAAGAATGAGTATGATAAAAAGCATTTGCATTTTAAACAAAAAATAAGAAGCTGTCATTTTTTTTTTTAGAATTTTGCAAGGCAAATGGGGTTAAGTGGCTTGCCCAAGGCCACACAGCTAGGTAATTATTAAGTGTCTGAGACCGGATTTGAACCCAGGTACTCCTGACTCCAGGGCCAGTGCTTTATCCACTACGCCACCTAGCCGCCCCTGAACCTGTCATTTTTTTATGTATTCACTGAAACTACTTTTTTGATACTAATACCTCTATATTTGGTTTGATAGAGGTAATAGTGAAGTGAAGAATATTTACAAGATGCTTATCTGAAATTTTTGTTCTATTTTTACTTTTTGTATGCTTCATGCAGGAAAAAGTTGCTTGCAAATATACATATTCCCCCAAAGAGGGGGCATATTTATGAAATGCTAAATATCTTTCCATAGGCAGACACAACTTGTAAAAGTCCATTAAAGACAAGTGAATAAACTTTTAAGTCGCAAATCTGATTGCAGCTCTATACATTCTATTTGTAAGTCTGCAGGCAACATGTGTATGTCAACTGAGAATGGAGTAGCAAATATACTGAAATGCAGTTATTATTTTCTAAAATTTTCTTTTTTCAAAGTTCTGTGATAAGATAGCATTTAATGCTGCATACAATAAAGTTGTATGTTACAATCACAATGTCATGTAATATTTTAAAAATAAAGATTCTAATTCCTATATTGCACATCTTTTATAAAAACACACAAACAAAAACCACAAAAATATCTAGAGGTTTGTGACACTGTACAATGTTAGTTATGTGAAAAAGTTGAGCCCTGTTTGTCAAGGTTTAAGCTGATCTGTGATGTTGTAATGGTACAAGGGCTCACCTGTTCCTTCATTTTCCAGTTATGTGATACAGGTCATATAAATGGGCTTTGAGGGCTTCAGGTTGGACACCTGTTCTGAGGAGATGCTGAGATTTCAAAGCAACTCTTGGTTGAGGACTAGGGTGAGAGTCAGTTAAATGAAGGAACACAAGTGGGCAAAAACATTTCTCATTTTGGACCTTGGTAGGTTCTCCTTGCAACTTCTCCAGTTCTGGATACTCTCATTCAACTCAGAGTCAGTATGTGGGTCATGGACTTAAAAGTGTCTTCATTTTCTCATAATGAACTTCAGTATATGTCCTATTGTTTCTTTATTTTGTGTGTATGTGTGTGTGTCTGTATGACTGACACCTCTTTTCTACTTTTTTCTTCTCCTTTATATACATTTTGGATCTCAAAATGGTGGCATTATGTATACTATATACTATATTACTCTTAGTACCTAGCCTTTTTTCAAGTACTTTGCAATGCTCAGTAAACCTTTATTTTCTTTTGATAGGGAAGATCCCAACAAAGCACATTGGACAAACTCTTGTGATACCAGATCACTAAATAGAATTTCTTGGAACAACTGATGCCATCTCTCCATCCTCCCTGGAAGTATACAAAATTCAAAGTCACTATACAAATGTCTGTGGGCCTTTTAGGGATAGTCTAATTATGTATTGGGCAAGAAACTGGTCTAGGGGCCATATCTTGGACCATATCTGGGGTTAAAATTAATCAGTTAATAAACATTTATTAAATTCCTACTAGGCACCAGGCAATGTTAAGCATTAGAGACATAAAAAAGAAAAAAAAAGGCAAAAAAAAATATTACTTGCCCTCAACAAGTTTATAGTCAAAAGGGAAAAGACACTGTGAAAATAAGTATATACAAACAACCATATAAGGAATAAATAGTAAGTAATTAAAACAAAAGAAGCACTAGAAATTGGAGGGATTGGGAAAGGCTTCCTGTGGAAGATGCAATGATTTTGGTTAGTATTTTATTGTCACAATAAAAATTACATTTTACATTCATACAGAACTTTTACCATTCTCTGGCTCTACCTGTATTATGATGTTAATGATTCTTAAGTTTTTCCATAGGTAGAAAACTTGTAAAGAATGCTATGAAGTGGGTAGCTAGGTGGCGCAGTGAATAGAGCACTGGCCCTAGAGTCAGGAGGATCTGAGTTCAAATCCAACCTCAGACTCTTAATGATTACCTAGCTGTGTGACCTTGGGCAAATCACTTGCCAAAAAAACCCTAAAAAAATGCTATGAAAGGTAATATTATGAAATATATGATATTCACAGGCATTTCTGCATGCTTCAAATCCCTGAAATTCAGTGTTGGAAGATCATCTATTGAAGTCCATGCCAGACTCTGCTGGGTCCTGCCATTTTAATTGACTAGTCATAGAAGTAATGAGGAGTCCTATGCTAATTTATGTGTCATGATATCTTATGATAGTTAGGACATCCACTCTCAATTAAATCTTGGGAACCTCTATGGTAAAGTGAACCCTGCTCTTGGCTCAGATTTTGAGCCTTGCTATACATACATGCATGTTTTCATTTATATTATTCATTTTATCATTTATTATATGATTTATTCATCACAATTATTATAGAATATATTCATCACAATCATAGATTATCACTTACCACCCTTGTATTTCTTTGTTTGCTCATTTATAAAATGAGGATAATAGTAGCTCCTACTCTCAAAGATTGTCAAAATTATCAAATGAGATAATATTTGTAAAGTAATTTATAAACCTTAAAGAGTTCGATAAATGCTAGATTATTATTTTTCTTTTTAAAAGACAACCTTTGCAAATTCCATGAAACTCACATCTTGCTAACCTTCTAAGTCAATTGCTATTCCATAAATATATATTTTTTTCAGTGCTTACTGTGAAGTGATGATTTTCTGTGCCTTTGGAGCTGAATGGGGGAAAAAAGGAGATCGCTAAATTTGTTATCAGGCAGCAGTGATATACTTTTCAGAAATGCCCAGCATCTTGAAAGTTTGGTTTCATATCACCATTTATATTCCTGAGGAATAGACATGTCTCTTTCTCTGTAGCAGCGTTTTGTGACATTTGGATTTACAATGTTCAAGTTTAAGTCTCTAGCCCCTTGCAGTCTGTCAAAAATGGCTTCTCTGTCCATTTATTTTTGTCTCCCACACCCAGTCTGAATATCTTTTGTAAATTTATACTTGACAACCCTCGTATTTCAGTAGCTGGCTTTGGTTTCAAAATCTACCTTGCTTGCTCTGTTACATTAGCTGAAACAACAAATTTAATCCATGATGTCAATAGTAAATTATAGTTGCCAAGTAATATATATATCTGACATCTCCAGGGTCAAGGCCATGGTGCGAATATTGCAAATTCTGGAGCTATAGAATTTTATTATTGGATGGATTCTTGTTAAATATCAAAGTTATGAAAAACAGATTAGCACTAAAAGCTGCTAGCTTAACCTTAGTTTTAAAAATAGTTTTCTTTCTATCTCTGCTTGGCTGTCTCTCATTCTTTGTTTTTTATTTGTTTCTCCCCCCCCCCAAAGGGAAATTCCTAAAAGAAGAAAATTTTTATAATATAAACTGTGTTGTATGAGACTTTTTTCCCTTGAACATTCACTGTGTAATTATATTTTATATTTGAGAGTGAATAAATAATTAAAACAAAAATTACTTTCCTGAAAAGATTCATTTAGAAGCCACATTTTCTATTACCATAGCTGTTGGCTGGTTGGGGGGAGGGGGCATTGCCGCATACCTACCTAAACTACCTTGCCATTAAAGTATCTAAATTACCTCGGTGAATTCTGAGCACAGAAGTGGTTGATGAATTGCTTTTGCATAAATTCACTTTCCCTTTGCTAGAATCTAATTTTATGAAACACACACACACTCACACTCACTGAGAGACACATAGACCAAGGCAACCAGTGAACTCTCTCAAGAAGAAAAATGGAAGGCAGGAATTTGCTCTTTATAATGAAGTTTTTCTAAATGTTGCCTGTATTATAAGCATCTTTCGACTCTCTGAGGAAGAGCTCCAAATGGCTTCTTTTCTGGTAGGGGCAGAGCAGTTCATGAATCATTGTTTCCATGCAAAAATGTTTCATTGCTTTAACTGCTACTGTCATCTTTATAAGCTGATGTCTTTTCCTTTCTTTTTCTTTTTGGATTAAAATATGATTCTGGCTTAAAATTAATTTGTTACAAATAAGAAAAAAAATTCTCACAGCAGAGTTAACCAGAAAACCATAAATGGCATGAAAGAATTAAAGATTTCCATCCCTTTTGTCTCCATAATTTGGCTAATTGGTTTGATCTGCCATCAGCAGCATCGGCAGCCAAGGGCTCTCATTGAGCAGCTTGCCTCTCTAACTTGGCTCAGATGGATTTTCATTTGTTAATTAGAAACACAGATTTGAGTTTCCATGTGTTGCTGTAGCTGCATGTGTTCCATGGAAGGAATGAGTGCCATGGAGCTCATCTCCCAAGACACAACATGGAATAATTTAGTGTTGTGTATTATTTCACAGCATGATTTGGTTCCATTTGCATTGGTAATATGTGTGTGTGTGTGTGTGTGTGTGTGTGTGTGTGAATGCATGGGTGTCTTTGTGTGTGTACCTCTGTGTGTGTGAGTGTGGGACTTCAGAATGCACCCATCCTTTCAATGATGTAGGCCAGCTATGTTATGGGCACACTTGAGTGATTGCCCTAGTGACTCTGCTAAAAGCATGTGGGGGTTGGAAGAAAGAAATATAAGAATCCCTTACATATTTGTTCAGGGCTTAGAGCTTCCAAGTTGTCTTTGAATATATTATATCCTTTGACCTTCACAACAATCCTGTGAATTGGGTAGAAAGGAAGGAAAAAAGGAAGGAAAGAAGGGAGAGAGGGAGGGAGGAAGGAAGGAGAGAAGGAAGGGAGGAAGGGAGGAAGGAAGGAAGGAAGGAAGGAAGGAAGGAAGGAAGGAAGGAAGGAAAGAAGGAAGGAAGGAAAGGATAGAAAGAAAGAAGTGAAGAAAGAATGAAAAAAAGGAAAAAGGAAGAAAGGATGGAGAGAGGAAGGAAGGAAAGGAAAAATGATGGAGAGATGAGTAAAAGAAGGAAGGAAACAAGGAAGGAAAGAGAAAGAAAGGAGGAAAGGAAGGAAGGTAGGAAAAAAGGAAAGAAGGAAGGAAGGAAGAAAGAATGAAGGAAGGATAGAAGGGTGGAAGGAAATAAGGAGGGGAGGGAGGAATTAAGGAAGGATAGGAGGGAAGAAGGAAAGGAAGAAAAGAAGCAAAGAAAGAAGGAAGAAAAGGAGGAAAGGATGGAGAGAGGAAAGGAGGAATGATGGGAGGGAAGGTGGAGTAAAGGAAGGTGGAAGGAAGGAAGGAAGGAAATGAGCATTTAAATGTTATATGCAAGCATTGTGCTAACCCTCAAAAAAATACTATCTCTTTTGCCCTTCATGATAACCCTAGGGATCTTGGTACTGTTATGAGCTTCATTTTAAAGCTGGGAAAATGAGCCAGAGAGAGAGAGAGAGAGGTTAAATGTCATTTATGGTCACTCAGCTAATCTGTGTCTGAGCCCAGAGTTCAGGACTTCCTGACTTGAGATCCAGTGATTTATCTGTTGTGCCGTGGTGTGTAAGTGTTATAATCTATAGTTTACAAATGAGTACATGAGGCCCAGAGAAGTGGAACAACTTGTCCAAAGCTATACAACCGATAGTAGCATAGTCAAGTTTTGAACCCAAATCATCTGATTCATAGTACTGTGTTCTTTTTCATTACACCTGGTCCTCTAAAATTAACTCAAAGGATCCCTATTCCACTTCAGAGATAGGCATCTTCCTCTCATCGAATCTCCATTCCTCTTGTACTGGCAGTTGCCCAGCAAATTGATCATAATTATAGGCAAACAGAAATCAAAGTGGGATACCACCATTTTTCTAAGGTAATGCCTTTCTTTTCTTTTTGTACTCACATGTCACTATCAGCCTGAATTATCTATAGGATAGAACAAAGAAGGTGCTCCCATCTTTGCCTTTGACCTCTGTTTACATTTGGATCTTTTAGGGGATTATGTGAGTTAATGGGTTAATATCTGTAAAATGCTGTGTGGAGAGGGAATGCCTTATGAATACTAAATATTTGGTTGTTATAATTAGCAATTAATGAATTGTTTACATTCTGGGTATGTACAGCCTGCTTGTTCCATGAAATGTTGGAGATTCTCTATAGGGAACCATTATGGAGGAATAGAAAGAGTCCTGGTGCTTGCATTTGATAAACTTAACTTTGAACCCGGTTCTCCATATACCTAGAATGTTCTAATTTTAATGTTAAATTCATGCTATTCTTCAGTTTCCTTATTTGTAAAATGAGATTGGACTATGTGATCTCAATGATTGCTCCTAACTCTAAAAATTATTAATTCAAAAGAGGGAATTTAATTGTTAACAACATCTTTTTAAAAGGAAGTATGATATTTTGGCTCTTACAATCCAATTTCTTCAGCTTAGCAATTAATGTCCATTAATGTACCTTAGAGGACCATCCCTTTTCATTTTCTGGGAACAAAATGAGATTAGAAGCATAAACTCCTTTATAGCTTTTATATTTTGTCCTCTACAGGAAGTCATAGTAGGGAACTCTAGGTCAGGGTTCCTAGTTCACATCAGCACCCAGGCTATATGACCCTGGGCAAGAAACTTTATCATTTTCTCCTCTATGAAAGGGAGATATTAATGCCTATGCATATTACCTTTTAAGGTGGATATAAAGGTCAACTAGGATTATATGTGACAAGTACTTTGAATGTTATATATAAACCCAGAATTCATAGTTATCATTTCAAGCTTATTTTTTACTTTCATATGTGCAGTTGAATTCAACAACTAAAAAACCAACACATTCCAAGGAAATTAATGGCAAAAAGAAAGATCCCGTGTGAAACATATAAACACTACTGTTTTTTGCACTAACAAAGGAACAGAAGCAAAATTGATGCTCATAGCTTGGAGAATGACTACACAAATTGTGATTTATGAATATAATGGACTATTAGTATAATATAAAAACGATCAATATAATGACTATAGAAAAGCATGGGAAGATTTACATGAACTAATACAAAATGAAGTGTTCAGATCCAGGACAAAAATATTGCTATGATCACAGCAGTGTTATTAGAAAAAAGAATAACAGCAAAACAATCAAAACTGGTAGGTTTTGAAGATAGAAAGATAGAGTAAAGGTCTGTGGCTGGGAAACACTATTTTTGAGGTTAGTCTTTTTGAGGTTAGTCTTTTTCAATACATTCAATGAGGTTAGCTTTACTGAAATTTTGTTTTCCCTTTTAAAAAATATTTCATTACAATAATCTCTCTTAGGGAGATAGGATACTTGGAGAACATAATTTATGTAAAAACATCAAAATTATTTAATTTATGTATTTATTTTTAAAAATAAAACAATATAAATTAAACTTTATTTTAAAAATTTGTGCTAAATTATTTTTTATAGCAAGGCTATAATTTTAGTAGTAATCAATGAAACAAAGATGCTTTCCTCTAGTCCCCATAAACCAAGAAGGCAAAGAAAGGCATATTCTGGAGGAATGAAAGTGAATGAACTTTTTCCCAAGAGAGGTGGAGTGACTTAACTAGGCTGAGGAAAAATGTGCCAGTCACAATTCATGTGGCTAGCTTAGTTTTTTCCTTAGAGGGATTATAATTTGTTCTATTGAAAAGAAAATTGAATTGGAAATTGGAGGACCTGAGTTAGAAGCCCAACTCTGGTATATGCTACTTTTGGTGGAGGACCTGAGTTAGAAGCCCAACTCTGGTATATGCTACTTTTAGTGGGCAGAAATAAATAGTCTCAACTCTGGGGTTTCAGTTTCCTCACCTCTAAAATGAAGTGGAAATAGATAATCTCTAAGACAACTAGGTAGTTTTCCTGGATTCAGGAAGGCTTATCTTCATGAGTTCATATCTGATCTCAGACAGTAGCTGTGTGACTCTGGGCAAGTCACTTAACCCTATTTGCCACAGTTTCTTCCATGAGTAAAATGAACTGGAGCAGAAAATAGCAAATCATGCCCATATCTTTGCCAAGAAAACCCCAATGTGACAATGAAGTGTTGGGCACAACTGAAAAAAATGACTGGACAGAATCTAATAGGTGAAGAGGGAGTACCTTCTAGAAATAGGGACAAAAGCATTGAGGTAGGAATTGTAACATGTATGGAAAACAGGCAAGGAAGCTGATTTGGCAGGTATATAGAGCATGTAGATGGGAGATAATGTGTAATAAACTCAGAAATGAATCTCTTTGGGCTTTAGTTCCTTCATTTGGAAAATGAGGGGAGTTGAACCACATGGCCATTCAGATCTAAATATATATCTAAATGTATAATCTGCAAACCCATGTATAGCGATTTAATAGCAAATAAGAGATTTGGGTAAAGATCCATTTTATGGAATTTGAAAGAACTTGGAGGATTCTCTAACATTAAAAACAAAATATTGTTATATGACTCTGTAGATCCATTAGTAAGTGAAACATTTTAATTGAGTATTCTTGGACTTGACTTCAATTTCTAAATTGATATTTTTGTATGTGACCTTGAGGCACTCAGCACCTTTGGTTTGCAATTTTCTTCAAAAGATTTGTATAATAGTATGTCTTTTACTGGGCAACTATTGGAGAGAGCACAGGGCTTAGAATTAGGAAAGCTCATCTTCCTGAGTTCAAATCTGGCTTCAGACATTTACTAATTGCTTCACCCTGGACATGTCACTTAAGCCTGTTTGCTTCAGTTTCTCATCTGTAAATGAGCTGGAGAAAGAAATGGCAAACCATTCCAGTATCTCTGCCAAGAAAACCCCAAAATGGGGTCCCTAAGATTCAAACATGAATAAAAATGACTGAATAAATGATTATTACATGAATGTGTAGGAGCTCAGGTTCCCTGGATAATTTTTTTTTGAATAGCATCTTTTCAGCTAAAAGTTTGACCAATACAAGGAGTTTCCTCCAGTTTGAGGAAAAAACAAAAATCTTCCTGGGCCTTCTGAAGTGTATCAGAGAGTAGCTATAAAAAAGTTCTGCAGAAGCCTCTAGGTATAAGCCAAACCACCAACTTGATATATGTGTAATGAGAAAATAATTGCTTATCATGGTTATTTATACAAGAAATGATCATTTTCAGAACTAGCATCCTAGCATGAGAACCTACTAGAACTGAGAGAGAAAGAAACCTTACAAATAGCAGAGGCAACTGGAGAATACTTTGCATGCAGGAATCAGAGAAGTGGCTTATGTAACAAGGCATTCATGAGAAATATAAAGAACTAAAGAAATGATGAGACCTGAAGTCTAATACCAAATTTCATATTTCTTCTTCTTCCTTCTTCCAGTCAATTCAAATTATTCGAGTTGTAAATAATCTGTGATGATCACAAACTCTTTGGTTGTAGGAGGCCATACCCTCTGACAAGGTCACATGCTAAACAAACTGGAGAAGTCCTAAGGTCCTGATCTACAAAAAATGGCAAGATACCATACTCAATTTCCTCTACTGTGGTACAGATAAACTTTTAGAAAGAGCTCCAAGATTTTTATAATTTGATATTTTTGTTCTGTTCAAGATGAATTTAGGATTTTTTGCACCCTACTTTCAATCAAAGAAATGCTATGCCTAAATTTTCATCTAACAAGTCATATATGTTTTGGTATGTATTATTACTGCCTTGTACCAGTTACTTTAAGTGTAGATAGGTGCCAAAGTAGACAGAGTGCCAGACCTGGAGTCAGAAAGACTCCAAGAAAACTCCAAGAAAACCCCAAATGATATCAGAAGGACTGGACAAGACTGATACAACTGAACACCAATCAATTATTTCCCTACCATCTTGCTCTCTACTAAACTGTAGGTCCCCTGAGGGCAAAGCATCACAGCTTTAGAATTGAGAGGGCCCTCAGAGGATATCTAGTTCAACTTATATAGCATCAGTAAAATTTAATAATTTGAGGAAAACAAAGTTAAGTCACATAGGTTGGAATTTGAATTTATGCTATTTGATTCCAAAGCCAATGTTCTTTCCATTGTATACCATGTTTTATATGTTATTCATCTTTATAACCACTCCCCTCACTCGGAATTTTGAACAGTACCTTTTATATAATAGGGGTTTAGTAAATATTTAAATGAATGAATGATAAGAATAATAAATATACCTTGCTTGGAACATAGTAGGAACTTAATAAATGTTTATTGATTAATTGATCATATTTATGAGATTTAATGCACGATCCATTAGACTTGGCAATCAATAAGATTCACCCATGGAGATATAAGAGAAGATACTGATAGAATATAAGCTCTTCCTCACTGTGGTAAATGTTGGGGTGCAAATATAGAAAAAAATAATAATACCATCTGAGACTAGATATTATTTTTTCTATATTTGCACCCCAACAATACCTGAATATATAGTGGATGATTAATAAATGCTTGTTGATGAATTGGTAGAATGAATGTAGGCATGTTGCTATTAGAAGGGTTAGAAAAATTCATATTAACCACTGACATGTTTTGTACTAAGGATATGCATTCTCAGCAATCAGGGCTGTCTAACTGCCCCCCTCTCCCTTTGACAAGTGTTAAATTCAGCTCCCATTACAAGATCCTCTTGAAATGGGATCCTGACACTGCTTGTCTCAGATGCAAAGGGACAACTGGAAGTCCTTAAAGATGCAAAAAACAACAGCTAAGTAATAGCTCAGTTGGGACAGCTGGAATGATCGGTTCATCCCGTCACAGAGAGGGAGCTTAAACGATCTCCTTGTTAGCTACTGCTCTTAGTGGGGATGTCTGGGAATATGATGTATGATGGCTGATGGTTCCAAGAATAAACAAACTGGCCATTATTCCATTAGTGCTTCCATTTTCTGCTAAGCTTTGCAATTTATTAGTGCTATTTAGGTTAATGTACTGCTGTATAATTTTACATATTTACAATATAATCTTTGAGTGATGTAATGTTTAGGTGTTAGAGAACTTCTGTGCAGTTGTTTGGAAAAGTGGTGGATTACTTAGAAGGCAACATGACCATGAGTGGTAGGATGACTGCTAATCTGTATTTATGTAACACCTTTTGTCTTAGGAACTAGAAACACATTATCTCATTAATTCTCCTAGCATTCCTGTGAATTAGACAGGTATAAATTCCAGTACAGCATTAGTAGGAAGCTATTAACTTTGTTTCTCACTCACTAAGCTCTAAGGGTATAGGACTTGCATAGTGGTCACAAGCTGAGAATTAGGGCCCTCTGAGTCTAACACACCAAAGCAAATCTTCTTTGGTATGGGCTATTTATTGTACTAGATGGTTGCTTTCTTTTCTTTTTTTTAAAGTTTTTTGCTAATAAGCACAGTGGTCGAATTATGAAACCCAGTTTTATAGTAGTAGAGAAGAGTGACAGAACCTCTCCCTGGATTCTAAAGTAAAACAATTCAGAACATAAATGAATGGTATGGAATAGGAAATAATTTTGTGACCCCATTACGTACATAGGGAGATTCTTTGAGTGAATGAATCAAGTAAAAACAGACATCCTTGGAGGGGTTGAAGTGTTCACTGACTCTTCTAGGTCATTGAGGGTCATCTCAAAAATGCTTAAAATTATTTTAGTTTGAAATAATTCAATGGTTAACATTTTATAATTTGATCTATGATGTTACTGATGTGAGTATTCTCTCCATGGTTAGAGGTTTCAATGGCTACATTTCATGAGTTGCTGTGGCTAAAAACAAACAAATCTAGTGTTCTCTGATCTCTTTCCATACTTAGCCGGGTTGATCTTTAAAGACACTATTCCACTATTTGGAAAGTTTTGGGATCTCGTTGGGTCTTTTATCAACCAATCAATGTACAAGCATTTGCTGGTTTATTATGTACAGACTGTGACAGATATGAAGCAAAAAAAAAAGGACAAAAACACAAGTACCATTCCTGCCCTCAAGTTGCTTACATCCTTTTGCAACCAACAATACATAACTAATTAGGTACATACAAAATAGAGTTGAAGTAACGTAAACTTAGGAGGAAAGACTGAGAATGTATTATTATCTCCCAGCCCAAGATAAAGCATTACAGAAGGATGTTAGTGGAATTCTATTAGTCCTGGAAAATTCACATTAGTTCCACTTGTGCTTACCAGATCTAGTTTTTCCCCTTCACCTCTTCAGCCTTCTCCTATTCTCTATACCATTAAGCATGCCCAGAGGGGCATGAATAGAGTATGATGTAGGAAAGTATGCAAAATTTAGAAGTGGGAACCATAGAGGGTGGAAGCAAAAAGATTAATTTAACTAGAAAGGGAAAAAGTTGAGAGAGAGACAGAGAGAGATATAGACAGAGACAGAGAGAGTAGAAAATTATATCTGTGGCTTCCCCAAATAAATTCTACATTTCCCTATCAGTGTAGATGCCTATAAGAAAGAAATACAAAGGGAAGAGAAATAAGAGGTAGAACATTTTAGGTTTCTTTGACCCTCTGTCCAATCACCTTTAGTCTCTAGGTCTGAGGGCTAGGATTCCCATTTCTTGTTACTGAGAATGATTGAGTTCCATTGGTAGTTCTAAATAGATCCTGAGTAGCTCAAATGATAAAAAAAAAAAAAAACAAAGACATCACCTGAAATGCCATCCTTCCACTTAGGGAGAAGCTTTAAGCTTGGGCCTATTGGTCTTGGATATATTGCTTTGTTTCTGTGACTCAGTTTCTCCTCTTGGAAATGGAAGGGAAGGGTGGTAATAATGATCCCTGATTGGTAAAGCAGAACTATTAGATTTAAGGGCCTCACAAAAAACAAAAGTTCTAATGAATAAAACGACAGGTGATTAGAGGGAATCTAAGACTGAGATTACATAACTGGAACTAATTAAAGACTGTAATGCATTTTGGAAAAAACCCAAAAGTAGGAAAAAAAATAATTAGATAAACAATTATTTGAGTCAGAGGATATGAGTCCTGGAAAATACCTGAGACTCAGACTGATGTCTCCTAAAATCTCTATTAGAAACATTACAGATCTGATGGGGCAGATTGTCACTAGTGTGCTGCCTGTCTTGACCCACTTCACAGGGATGTTGTGAAGATGACAGAGATAATGTGAAGGCACTTTGAGTCTTTAAGAAGAAAGGTGCTTTATGAACCCAAAGCATTCTCCTTATTATCATCATCATTATTATTACTCTTATCTATTTTGGCAAGAAATTTTCTGGAAGGATGCTGGAATGCGGTATAAATTACAAAAATACTAAGCAGTAAAGATCTGCTGATGCCAAGTTGGCAGTCAAGAGCACAGTATACTTTGATGTCTGTGGGAGCTTAGTTTCTGTTAAGGACTGAAAAATCAGATCCATTAAAGTGAGGCAGAGTTCTTTAATAGAACCACATAGTTGGATTTACCATCACTTGCATGGTACTCAGGGAGGGTTAGTCCCTTTGGTATGTGAGATTATTGAGCCCTTTTTCAGGGTCATTCCTTCATTTTTGTTGCCCACCTTCATCCATCTCTCACCTGTAGCTTCTTTTTTTAAAATTTTATTTATTTAAGGCAATGGGGTTAAGTGACTTGCCCAAGGCCACACAGCTAGGCAATTATTAAGTATTTGAGGCCAGATTTGAACTGAAGTCCTCCCAATTCCAGGTTCAGTGCTCTATCCACTGCGCCTGTAGTTTCAAGAAAGTAGCATGTGCAACAGTTACACTCTGGTAAAAAGCATCTTGGCAAGAGGGCTAAACCCACTTGTTGAAGGTAAGCAACAGATCTCAAACCTGATGAATTAGGGAGATGTCTATTACAAATATGTGAAGACTTTCCCCAGGCAGAATAGGTGGATGAAAACACTTTTTCTAATGACCACCAAGGCAGCTGAAGTAGCTCCTAGATTCACCTCAAAGTTATACTGCTATAATGGCTTTAAAACTTTGTAAAAATAGGAGGAATTAGAATAAAAGGGCAAATATTGAAAGTTACATTTATTATCAACATCATTCCCTATTTGTAAACTGTCTATATAAGTTGAGAATTCCTCATAGACCTAGAAGAGCACTGAACTTAGAGTCAGGAGGACAGTAGTCCAAATCCAACCTCTGACACGTACTAGCTGTGTGACCTTGGACAAGTCACTTAATCCTGATTGCCTCATATTCAGGGCTATTTCCAGTCACTCTGATTCATATCTAGCCACTGGAACCTTCACATCTATTACCTCCTTCATCTTCACAACATTCCTGTGTACTGATATCTATAACCTACTTCTCCTTATCCAGCTGTAATGACTTTAAAACTTTGTAAAAATGGAAGGAATTAGAACAAAAAGCTAAACGTCAAAAGCTACATTTATAATCAACATCATTCTCTATTTGTAGACTGTCTACATAAGCTGGGTATTCCACACAGACACTGGCCTTAGAGTCAGGGGGGCAGGAGTTCAAATCCAGCCTCTGACACTAGCTGTGTGATCTTGGGCAAGTCACTTAACCCTTATTGCCTCACATTCAGAGACATTTCCAGTTGTCCTGATTCATATCTAGCCACTGGACCCAGATGGCCCTGGAGGAGAAAGTGAGCCTGGTGACTTTGTACAGCCCCACCCCCCCATTCCAATTCATGTGCTTGTCATGGCAGCACCCTCCTGGTGTTGTGGTCTTCCTCAAAAACAAAGGATAAACATTATTATTATTATTATTATTATTATTATCATTAGGATTGGGGGGGAAGATGGCAGTTCTGTCTGGGAGTTTATTCTAAGTAAAAGAGATTAATAGCTACAAAGTTTTTTATGATAGATTTTAAAAAGCGTGTGTGTGTGTGTGTGTGTGTGTGTGTGTGTGTGTGTGTGTGTGTGTGGCTATGGAGCTCTAAAGATAGATAGGTAGATGGCTAGATAGATGATAGATGGATAGATTAGATAATATTCAGAGAGATAGATATTATGCTAAGCACCAAGCAAGATGGATCCCAACCTCAAATAACTTACATTCTTGTAGGGGAAGATAACCTAAAAACACAGTAATTAGAAAGGTGGGGCAGGTAATGGGAGCATAGTCTACAAATGACAGTTGAAAGGTGGTGTGGAGGTCTGGTTCTGGGTAAGAACAAGGCTAAAACTCATCTATCCTAGTCTAGGGTCCCAGAAGCAGAATTTAATGTTCTAGAAGTGAAGAGATGAACTGAATTCAGATAGCAAATTTTGAAAATGGGAACTGAGACAAGGAGAGTAGTTCTATTTTGACCTTGCAGCTAATCTCTTCTTTACTCAAGCCAGCACAGAGTCCTCTAGACAGTAAGTGCTGTGTCCAACCTTTCTCAGTATCACATAAGTTTCTTTAGAGGTAGGCATGAATTTTATCTTAGTCTTTGTATCCCCCAGCACCCTGTATAGTTTCTTTCACATAAAATGACTTAATAATAGTTTATAATACAATTTTTTGAGGTCTTTCAAGAGCAGACCAAGATCAACAAACAAATTGCTTTAGTTTGAGGTAAAAATTTCCTGAATCAAAGTGAATTGCCAGAGTCTATTGTTTGAAATTGAGTATTCTATATCTGACAAGACTAAATTTATTTTTTTAAGAGTCAGTCTTCCTCTCTCAACTAGGCTGGAAAGGGCTACCCTCGGCCTGATCCAACTGTGACTGGCAAAGGGAGCTATGACCTTCTCCATTTCTGATTTAACCTAGTTTATTTCTGCTTAGGCAGTCTGATTTCTTCCCTGCCTTTACCTCTACCCCCTTACCCTGCCTTGCCCCAAGGGACTTACCATACTGATGCTAAACTTAGTATAGATACTTTTTTTTTTAGGTTTTTGCAAGGCAAATGGGACTAAGTGGCTTTCCCAAGGCCACACAGCTAGGTAATTATTAAGTGTCTGAGACCAGATTTGAACCCAGGTACTCCTGACTCCAAGGCTGGTGCTTTATCCACTATGCCACCTAGCCGCCCCCCCAGTAGTTTTGTCAAGAAAACCCCAAATACAGTCACAATGAATCAGACACAATTGAAACAGCTAAGCAGCTGTTGTTCTCAAATCCAATGTACAATGATATCCTATGAACATAAGAACACAAAAATATTATTCTGGAAAAACTTATTCAACTTTCTTACATGAGCTAAGCTAAATTTCATTCAAATTCTGACTAATCTAGCTGACTGTAGTTAGACTAAAAAAGAACTCTCATTTACTAGTAAAAAGAGACCTATACCAGACTGTATCACAGGTCTGCTAAGAAGCATTTGAGTTCAAAGGCAAGAGTAGAAAAGGAGGAAAGTCAGCAAAATTTTAATTTTTATTCATTTTTTGGGGGGTGGGATATGGAAGTTCTCTAATATCCTATTTGGACACACACTGCACAAGATGATTAGTGGAAAGCTGGTTATATAAGGTCAGCAGAACCCATTTCCAGTTTCTTCTTTCTAGCCCTGTGAGCTAGGATTTCATTGAATTTCTTTGAGCCTTACTTTCTCTCACCTATGAAATGCATATAAATATTTATACATATTACTTTATGCCCTAGGGCTTTCATTCAGTTTCTTTGAGTCTGGGTTCCCTCAGTATCCCGAAATGGGAATAATAACACTTGTAAGACCTACTTCACAGGAGAGTTGGGAGAGGATCAAATAATAAAAAGTATGCAAACATACTTTGAAGCTATAAAGCAGTATATCTATTTACATGTAGGTCATATACATATAACATGTGAGTGTAAGTATATATATATACATATATATATACATATATATATATACATACATATATATATATATATTATACAATTTCTCCCAAGTAATTATTGGAAAAAAAAGCCTGCAGGCTCATATTAAAAGGAATTAAGAATGCCTAACCAAAGTATTTTTACCTCTTATAGCTGTTATTATTTCTCCAGCAAAGTGCTGAATTAACAACCTTGAGATTTAAAAGACTTGGGTGACTACCATCAGGGACTTTCTCTCAGTCTCTTAGTGTGAGAGGGCAGTTCAGTCTCAGTTCTCATTCAGATTTTGATTTGCTGTCTCAGTGGACCAGTTGAGACCAGTTGCTGGATGTTTTGCAATATTGACTCTCATCTGGTAGGAACTGGCTTGAAACCAGCAAGGTATTTTGAAGAGCCATAGAACATCAGATAATGATTTTACTTCCCCCTACTCTGAATTCAGTTCAAACTGGAAGTCTATAGATAAGAAATGCCATGTTCTACCCTATTTTCTCTCTGTTTCTAATCTCAGATTTCTTGGATTCCTGAACCTCTCCTCAGACATTCCTCCCTTCCAGTTTCTTTCTGGTTTTCTGCTGTGGTTTGCCAATTTTCCCCAAACTTCTTAGGAAATTAGTGATTAATTTTATTAATTAAAGGAGACGAGAGAGAGAGAGAGAGAGAGAGAGAGAGAGAGAGAGAGAGAGAGAGAGAGATAAGCTTTCATTATTGTTATTGAATCAATATGCTACCGGTGATTGAAAGTTCAACTGACTTTGTTTTCTAAAATTTAGGCAATATTTTTGATGTCTGCAGCACCGGAAATAAAAATAGCAAAAATGTAAATACGTCAACTTGGCATATATTATCACCTGCCTCACCATATAGATTCATGGATTAAAACAATAAATGTGAAGGGAGAAAAATGATAATATGAGTTTATGAAGAAAATCTAGCTGATTAAAAAATAAATATAGCACAGCTCCTTAATGTAAACTTTACTTCTTTTTCACTGACGAATGACGAATGGTATGAAAATTTGATGTCTATCTCTAAAGGTTTAGACAATACAATAACCAGTGAAGATTTCTATGAATTTAGAAATAATTATAAACTAAATATTTGTTAACCTTTAGAGTTTGTTCTAATAATTAGGGACAAAGTTAACTTGTGGAGTTTGACTTTAAGAAAGAGTAAAACTGGGGCAGTTAGGTGGTGTAGTGAATAGAACACCAGCCTGGAGTTAGGAGGACCTGAGTTCAAATCCAACCTCAGACACTTAATAATTACTAGCTGTGTGACCTTGGACAAGTCACTTAACCCCATTGCCTTGCAAATCCCACCCCCTGAAAAAAAAAAGAAAGAATAAAACAGAATTAGTTTAACATAAACATTTATTAATATTTCTCTAAGTTTTTGATTATGCAGGTGTGGCTAGAGGGCCAGAAACCCAAGGATATAGCTTGAAACTGAGTCCTTACACATTCCACTATTAGATGGTAGGATCTGAAAAGCTACTTCTTTATCAAGGAAGGGAGTGGCCTTCAATTTAGGATGGGGTTAGATAGCAGACTTACTTCCCAGGAGGTATGGCTCCTCCCAAACCCAGGATCTTTGTACCTTATCATTTATGCCAAGACCTCCAAAAATGTGAATCTTTTCTCCCTCCAGGATGTTGGCATACCTCATGACCCTTGATACAATGGGATTTTAAATGTGAGGAAAACACTAGAAAGTTTTGTAAGTGGAGTGATTGGCAAAAAAAATTAGGTATTTAGGATAATAGGTAAGAAACATACTCTCATAGCAATCTGGGATTCAGGAAAGACCCTAGGACAACAGGAAGCTTCCACTGGGAAGGCTGGAGTCAGAGAATGGGTTTGGGGAGCAGGTTGGAATGGGCTAAGGAGGAGGGCACCAACGATGTGGTCACTAGGAACAGGAGTCAGGAAGTCACTAGCTGTCCTGTTTTTAGTTGATGAAAGTCGACAAATATTATCAACTATCTTTAAATTTCAGTGTTCACTTCAAAAGCTTCAATCACCTCACCCAAGTGGGCTTTGGGAATTAGTGGGTGTATTATCTTAGATAAAGGATATGAATATCTCTATTCCTTTCTCCAAATAATTGTTTTCCACATTAAAGAAGGAAACACATTTCTCCTTTGTTTGAGTGCCTCTTTGGGAACTGGCAGCATATCTGCCCTTAACAGAATTTCATGGACAGTAAAATTGGATGGTTGTGACTATAGTTTTGATAAATAGTAAAACATCATTAATTTAGATAACCACTTATTCAGAATTTGTGATAATTTGGACACAAATTAGTCTGTTTTACCTTTGCACTAGCTGTAAAGAAAGGATTTGGTCAGTAAATTGATAATGAAAACAAAATTGCCTGAGAAGTATTTAAATTATTTAAGAGAGCTAACTGTTTTCAGGTACCCTGAAGCACTCTGGAAGCACCATTTAGAATTGATATGCTAATTGAAAATCATTCTCAACTATTCATTAAAGTAAGTTCTTTTGGTTAGTCTAATTCTAGGTTTTACATGTACTTGACAGTAAAATAACTTATTTTTAAAAAGTTAACAATTTATACTTTTCAATATTTTAATCTGCTTGTTTTTTTCTTATTATTCTGATTAGTGAAATTTTTACTGTTTGTAGTGCCTTAAGATGCACCCCATGCAATTAGTCAGTCACAAAACAGAATATAAACTGTTCAGCTAGGCAGCATAGTAGATAGAGTGCCAGACTTGGCTTCAGATACTTACTAGCTGTGTGACCTTGGACAAGTCACTCAAATTCTATTTCTTCTTCTTCTGAAAAATGAACTAGAGCAGGAAATGACAAATCATTCCAGTATCTCTGCCAAGAAAACCCCAAATGGGTTCATAGAGAGTTGGACATGACTGAAATGATTCTGCAGCAAATTATAAATGCCTGGCCCCAACAGGTTCACAGTTGTTTGGCTCTTTTGTAACACAACTTTAATGATGGAAATGAAAATGATTAACTTTAGGAATTAGGGTGGATGGTGCCAACATCCTGGAGTGGGAAGATTCCTATGCTTGATGGGAATCTAACATAACTGAATTGGAAGAGGACCCTCCTCCTAATGGAATTTCTGATTACAAACCCTCTGTCTCTATAGTACTATGACATGAAACATATCCTAGCTGAGGGTCTCTCTCTCTCTCTCTCTTAATGGACAAGCACAGAATCATTTTCCACCTTCTGCTAGTGGAATTATCTAGATATCAGCCTCAAAACTCCATTTTTGGGCCCAGATTCCTAGTCAGATTCCACACATGTATAATCTGCAAATTTAGAGAATTCTAATAAATGTATATGTTAATCTAATTCTGTGTGTTTTTTCTTGAGACCAAACTCTGGAAGTTAATGTTTATCCTTTATTAGGACAAACTCTGGAGGTTAACACCATATGTAGTTTAATTTGTTATTAAACTATCACGGAGGTTGTCAGAATCTAGAACTATTACTGCTAAGAGTTTGAGACTGAATTTGAACCTGGGCTCTTTAACCACTGTGCCACCATCTGCTGTCTGGGTATTTATTTATCTATCTGCTCTTCTTATTAAATCACCTTAGAAAATACCTTTACTGAAATCTCATTGTTTGGCTGAAAGTCAATGTGGGGCTCTAGAATAACTATAGGAAAACTCAACCCTCTCAATTAACTCTAGAGTTCCAAGAAATTGGGCCCTTTGAGGACCAAGTGTAACAAAAAAGAGTGGGAGTTCAAAAAGTAGTCCTAGAGGGGGCAGTGAATTGGCATAAAGGGAAAAAAATTGACAGGTCTAACCTTTTTCTAGTTTTCAAAATGGTGTCAACATCTACTCTATTGTTTATCTTTTCTGTTGATTCCACATTTGACCTTCATTCTTTTTTTTTACTACCATCTAAGAAGGGAAGATTTTCAGCAATATTTCAAGCCTTTACAATGAAACTATCTTGAAATTACTAGATATTTAGGGTTAAAAAATTCCCTTAATGATTTTAATAGAAGGGAAGCAGATATAGGTTTATTTTATTGCCAACATATAAGCAACATTATTTAAGGAATGCAGACTTTTTGTAAATTTCTGTTCTAATTCAAATACTATATTCTTTAGCAAATATAAGTTTCTTATTTCATAGGAAATGAAGAAAAGGTTTTATTGGCTCCAAGTTTTTGGCTTTTCAGAAACTGGGTCAGACATGAATCCAAATATAGACTATAGAATCACACTTCTGTTCCACTCCCAGACTAAGATGCAACTTCCCAAATTCAATTATTGCCAAAATGGCAAAGAGCTTGTTTTCATGCCTTTGAAAGGAGTTTCCAACAAGAAGGGAGTGTGTCAACTGGAAACTTTCAAAATGAGAAAACAGAACAGGCCTTTTCTTTTTGAAATGCTGGCAATCATTTCAGTGATGTTGGCTATGGTTCTCATCTTAAGCACAATACATACTGTTATTCTCTTTGATTAATAGATATGATCTCTTCTGGGTGATGAAAATCAGATAAGTAAAGTATCTCTAACTGTATTCATTTGACATTACAGTGGATCATAAATCCTACAGCCTAGAAGTGATAATGAGCCTTGCTTTGTGTAATTTAGCAGGCCAAGAAGGGATTATTATGTATGATATTTTGTTGGGTTGTAAGAGGATGGGCATCTCCCCCAAGCTGATGATGGAAATGTTGGCAAAGGCCCTCTTCTTTGATGGAGAGGGGAGGAAATGCTTGGACTACTTTTTTGAAGACTTTTCCTTTCTACTCTGCTTGTTCTTTCTACTGATGGAGAAGCATACTAATACAAATTTAGAAATGCAGGAAAGCAAATACAAAAGTGAGCTAGTCCTGGCCCTCAAGGAGTTTATATTCTCATTGGATGAAACTGCATATATTAGGGAGTGGTGACCAGGGAAGAGTGTCTTAATTTAAATTTAGGGATAGTGACTAAGCACAGTGCTTAATCATTCATTCACAAATTTATTCATTCATTCAAATAAACATTTTCTGACTGCTACAAACAACTCAAATCCAATTCAACATGCCCCTATTGTATTTCATGACAGTATCATGCTAATGACTAGAAATACAAAGACAAAAATGAAATAGTTGCTATATTCAAGGGGATCACATTCTTCTGTCTGCAAGTATCATGGATACAGATAATTAAATGGGAAATAAATGCAAAGTACTTTGAGTATGAGTAGGAAAATAAAAATGGGAAGAATTAGAAAAAACCTCTTATAATAAGTAAAACTTGGGATAAGGCTTGGAGGGAGCTAAGGATTGGAGATGAGAAGGAAAAACAAAGATGAATAAGCTATGGTCCTGCCCTCAGGAAATTATAGATATTAACCCAGTACTAAATGAAATATAGCAACAATGAAAGTTCAGAGGAGGAAAAGGAAGTTATCAAGATAGGGATTCTAGTTGAAATTACAGGGAAGAATATCAAGGTAGAGAATGTAGAAATGAATGGGTTTTAAAAAGTATTTATTAATTATATTTTATATAACTAATTCCTGCTTTTAGGAAGAGGAAAAGGGCAAGTTTGATTCAGGGAAGGTTTCATGGAGAAGTTGGTATTTGATCTGAGTCTTGAAAAATGAATGAAATTTTTGATAGGTGAAAATGAAGAAAAGTCAATCTAGGAGAAGAAACAGTGTGAACAAAGGTCAAGAAATTCAAGGTTTCTTCATCTGGCCAGAAGACTATATTAGAGATACATCTGGATGGAGGGTTAGATAATGGCACAGTGTATAGAGTTCAGATCTGACCTCAGACACTTACTCGGAATAGGACCTGGGCAAGTCACTTCATCCTATAGGCCTCAGTTTCCTCATCTGTAAAATGAACTGGAGAAGAAAATGGCAAATTCCTCCAGAATCTTTGCCAAGAAAACACCAGATAGAGGCATGAAGAGTCAGACACAACTGAAACAATACCAGCAAAAACAAAGATAGAGATATTAGTTGCAGTTAAGTGGGGGGGGGCAACAAGAATGGTGCAGAAAAGCATTAAGGTAGAAAATGTAGAAATGAATGAATTTTATTTTATTTTTTCAAATTATATAAATATTTTATTTATTTTTCAATTACAAACAATGGTGGTCTTTCCAATCATTTTTTGCAAGGATTTGAATTTTACGACTTTTTTCTCCCTCCCTTCCTTCCTCCCCTCTCCCCTCAACAGAAGGTACTCTAATATAGTCTTTACATTTGCTTCTGTTACCCAGAAATCCAAATTGAATGTGTTGAGAGAAGAAAAAGATAAAAAATGAAGAAAGAAAACATTAAAGCAAAATTATGTAAAATACATACCACAACTTTTAAAAATTGAATATAATAATCCTTGGTCTTCGTTTAAATTCTGCAATTCCATCTCTGGATCAGATGGTGTTCTCCACCGTAAATCCCCTAAAATTGTCCCTGATTATTGCCCTGATGGAATGAACACTACCCCCATGTTGTTGTCAGTGTGTATAATGTTCTTTTAGTTCTGCTCATCTCACTCAGCATCAATTCTTACAAGTCTTCCCAGCTTGATTTCTTATAGAAGAATACTATTCTATCACATACTTATACCAAAATTTGTTCAGCCATTTTCCAATTGATGGCCATCCCCTTGATTTCCAGTTCTTTGCCATTACAAACAGAGTTGCTGTGAATATTTTTGTACATGTGAGATTTTTACCCCTTTTCATGATCTCTCCTGGATACAGACCCAGTAGTGGCATTGCTCTCCAGAAAGGTTGGATCAGTTCACAACTCCACCAATAATGCATTAGTGTCTTCAGATTTCTCACATCCCCCTCCAATATTGATCATTATCCTTTCCAGTCATATTGACCAATCTGAGAGGTGTGAGGTGGTATCTCAGAGATGTTTTAATTTGCAAGAAATGAATGAATTTTTTTAAAAAAAATATTAATTTCTTTGTTATCTGCTAAATATTGTGCTAAAGACCAGATATACAAATGGAATAGTTCCTACTCTTAAGCAGGTCTTTTAATTGGGAGAGATAAACTACACAGAAGGGTTCATTATAGGATATCTGGAGGGATCTAAAGTTATTGATGCAAGTCTGATGTTAAGCTGTCATTGCCTGGTGGACTGAAGGGTGTAGTGGCAGGTCAGATGTTAAGATCCTTTTGTCCTTCATTTTACCAGAAAGATTATAGATGGTGATCCTCTCCTCATTCAAATGGCCAAGTCCTTCTGGCAAGTTGGGTAGGGCTAAAGGGATCTCAGTTATCACTGTTGAGAAGGTGGAAGAAGACTCTGAGTTCCTATTAGAGATAGAGATGTGGGGTCAGGGGCCAGCCAGAAGAGGAGAGAGAAATTTTGCAGGAATTGGGAAACTTACTGAAGTACTTCTTCCTGCTGGGCCACCAGATAGAATCTTGACAGAGTGGGTCATTAGGCTGCCATTGGGTAGGGGGAAAGTACCCTGTGTACTTCCTTCTGGATCTGAAAGATGAGATCTGGGACAGGAAAACAGACAGAACTTTGAAGAATACTTAAATTAGGGAGGGAGAGAAGGAAAGGGATTCAAGGAGGAAGAATAAAAGAAATGGCTTGAGGAGGAAGAGAGTCATGAAGTCTGCTATTTGAACAGTAGTTTCAGTTTGCTGAATAAAGTCATGGTGAAATGAAAAGAGTAAAAGATTTAGAGATGAAGGACTTAAGTTTGAAATGCAGCTCTGTCTGTGACTTGGATACTTCTGTGACTGGGCAAATCACTTCATCTCATTGGGTTTTAGCTTCTTTTTCAAGTGGAAAAGGAGGAGGTTGGATCAGGTGATCCCTTCCCAACCTAAATCTTAAAATACTAATAAATGGGATGGCATTAAAGAAAGCCCTAGTCTCTTTGGAATTAAAGTCATTCATTCATATTGTAAATAACTTCTTTATGTCCAGTAATATACTGGATATTGTGTAAGACAAATTCTGGTTAGGGAAGAGAGGAAGGTTCCAGTTTGGAGAGAATGGTGATAAATTCATTTTCTGAAACTTCAAGTGATAATGAGATAATTAAATGAAAAAACCCTAGAAACAGTTGGAATCAGGTGACAAAGAAAAAAGGTAAGAAGGCAGGGTAGAGAAGGATGGACTTTTGGAGTTATTTCAGATGTAGAAGGAAACTGGTTTCCCAGGTAAACAGGGAAGCACTCTACTGACTCTTCCCTAACTGGGAGGGGAAGATTTACCAATTCCTTTACAAACCTCTTGTCACAGTAAGATTTGAGCCATTCTCTTATTTCCATTGTTGAAGGGACCATAAAAGCAATGCCTGAAACAAATGTGATTCTTCAGACAGCAGGTTTGGTCACCCTTTAAAAATATTTAATTTACCAAACTGCTCCCCTATATGGAGGCCATCTTCTAATCAGGGAAATGAACCACTGTGGTTTATAAAAGCAGGATTGGAGTTTTTTGTTTTGTTTTAGGGCAGTTTTTCTGCTTGAATCCTCTCCATTTTTCTCCTAGGTCCAGTGAACACAGTTTCATTTCATCCCAATATGAGGGTGAATGGAATGAAAAAGGAATTTCCTTTAATTCAATAGTGAAACTTTCCAGTTAGAAATGCTTCAAAATGTGAACTAATTAATAAATACAACTCTCTTACAAAGGCAGTAAGCATTGCCATCCCCATTTTTTACAGTTGAGGAGGTTGCAATTAAGATGGTTTGCCCTAGGCTGCACACCTAGTCTGAGGTAGAATAGAGATTGGAACTCAGAAGCACTAACCCTATTGATATCAGGAGGCCATGTTCCGTCTCTAGGGAGCAATCTGCTTTTATAAGGTTTCGTAAACTAACAATGACTTTCTACAATGACTGAAAAGAGCCCTTGGCACTGGCTAGGCAATTAGCAATGTTCTTGTCACTAACTGTGACTGACCTGCTAAAGAGTTTTACTGGAACAGAGACTCCTTGTAGAGCCACTAGACATCACATCACTCAAGACTATTCACCAGTGGCAAACAGTTGACGAGTTGATGATTACTATAACTTCAATGATTGTGTTTCAGGAGGTATTCTTATCTCTTGTATATATTTAAGAACTGGATTTCATATAGATGATCAACTTTTAATTGTAAATCCTCACATTCTCCAGTTTCATCAAATATGAATAGTTCATTTCACAAACATTAAAGGTGAGGTATAGAGAAGAAAACTTGTTTGAATTTTCAGTGATCACATAGTTTTTAAGAATTCCAAAATTATCCTTAACTATTTCCTCTATCAATTACAGGGAAGTAATATGGCCTTGTAGAGAGAGTACCTGTCTTATAGTCAGAAAGACCTTTGTAGAAATCCTGCTTCTACTAAAAAACTTATATGACCTTGGGCAAGTCACTTTTATCTCTGCTACTTCAAGTTACTGTCTTTGTATTATGGAATATTATGGATTTGTAACCCTGGAAGCTCTCTAAGCTGAAAAAAACCCACAGGTCTCGATTTTTAAGAAAAGAATTTCAACCTTTTGCTAATTGTTCTTTTTTTGGTGAATATTTGCTTGATGTATCTTTCAGAGCACTAGATCAAAAAAATCAGAAAACAACAAAACTTAAATTGAAAATTAATTTTAGAACAATATTTCCTACAGAAATTTTAATAGTTAAGGTAATTGCTTCAGGTCACTTAAGTACAAGTGTTATACCATAACATCACAAACTTATTTTTGTTTTTTTGTTTTATTTTGATTTGGTATAAGAGTGGACATTTACTACAACTAATGTAAGTGATAAGACAATGTACAGCCTAAATATTGGTGACAATCACTAAGTTTAATATAGCAAAGCACATACAAGTAAGTGAAAGTGTAAACCTTTAAGACATTATAGATGGTGATCCTTTGAAATGAAATGAACTCAATATCATGAAAATGGTATCGAAACTGAATTGTAACAGCTTTAAAAAATAAAGCCCCTATTGCTGTTTTACTTCATCCAGATAATATTTTTACATGAAAGATATCTGTCTTTCTCTTTAATGAATATTTTCTGACTAGAAAGTGACATGAAAGGAAAAAAGAAATATCACAAACTGATGGTACTTCATGAAGAGGTATAGAAAAATATTAGTTACCAGAATAATACCATCACTGGAACAAACTTAACCATGTGATTCTTTGTGAACACATTTACGTTTGTTTTGAGATAGCAACAGTACCAGGCAAATATGTATTTTAATTGATAGCATCCTATTTATATAGATGTTTTCCTTAGCTCATTTCCTTAGAAATGAAGTAAATAGTGGAATGGTTAAATGAGGTAAATAATGGAATGGTTTACAGACATTAAACTGGTTTTGAAATGACATGAATGCATGTTTCTTTTTCTCAAATGCCCTACTCCCAAACTAGCTCCATCACTGAAGAAATCTGTTTCCAATTTGACTTGTCCAAACTGCCCTGGTTACCTCTGAAGGTAAAACATCATGTCATAGCTCAGCAGGATGATGGGCAGCTTAATATTAACACTGTTGAGACTTATATATAAGAGAAATACCAAGAACAGGGCATGGGACTTTTCAGAATCATTTATTATTATTATTATTATTATTATTATTATTATTATTATTATTATTATTGTTCTCTATCCTAAAGTATAATGTTATTCATGAAATGGGGTACTTCATAGCAGTGTCTAGGCATAGTAATCATGAATATTGAAGACCTTTTGGGAAGTTGACCCATAAAACACAGACCTTCTTAGTCTGGATTTTTTTCCTCCTTTTTTTCCCAGACTGGTTCCTTTTTTTGTTTGTTTGTTTGTTTTCTTTTTGTTTTTGCAAGGCAGTGGGGTTAAGTGGCTTGCCCAAGGCCACACAGCTAGGTAATTATTAATTGTCTGAGGTTGGATTTGAATTCAGGTACTCCTGACTCCAGGGCCAGTGCTCTATCCATTGCGCAACCTAGCCACCCCACTTCACCACCTAGCTGTCCCCAGACTGGTTCCTTTTAAAAGAACTTTAAAGTATTTGTGTGGCAATTTTTGATATTTTGGGTAAATTTCCCCACAATAAATATATTCTGTACACTGTTTATTATTCTCAGTTACCACACCTGATTATAACCATTCCACAATTTTCCCATCTTTGAGAATATTCATGCACTCTATTCTCCTTACCAAAGGCTTCAGACAATGAGAATAAAGTGATGGTAATGTAAAACTCATGCTGATGCTTGAACCAAAACATTTCTCATCCCTTCTCCCAAATGGTGAACTGGTTAATTTTTTTTTGGAGTTTCTCAGATGATCAAAAGTATTCATTAGAATGGTTCACCTCTGATTTTTCAAATTTCAAAATGATTTCAGATGAAAAATATGATTAATAAAATGAAGAAATGTGACAAATTGACTAGTTATTTGACATTGCTTAGAATAATTTGACATTGATAGGGTAATATTATCTAAAGGTTGCTGGGTATTGTGAAATACCCCAAATAGCAGTTTACAATATGAGCCTAAAACCTTACCAAAGAAGAGAAGTTTCCCACTCATTCTTTTCTGAGTATACTTGGGATAGGCTAAAATAGTCCTGAAGTAGGTGGTGCTGCATATGCATTAGTCATGGTGAAAATGAAGATTTCTAGTTTGAGAACATGGAGAAAGCCAGCCAAGGAAAGATTACCATGGTGCAATGAGATGGGACTGGGAGTCAATGAAATAAAATTCTAGGACCTGGTCTGGCTAATATCTGTGTTACCTTCAAGTAGTCCATCTTAGAAGCAAATGTTTTTAGAGGGTGGAAGGAAATCTTAACATTCATCTAATTTGATCATCTTCGCTTTCAAGGTGAGGAAAATCAAGTCCTGAGAATTGAAAAGACTTGTTCAAGCTCACATAGGTATATTACCTTAAGATTTTAGAAGTAGCCCCAAAATAGAAAAGCTGGCATTTAAACCTTGGTTTTCTGATGCCAAGAAATCCCAAATGGGGCCATCAAAAATTTCTAGTGGCAAATACAGTGTTCACCTTATAGCCTCCTCTACTGGCCCTTGCTAGAATACAATCTTGTTAACTGAAAAAATAAGGATTAGACCAGCCAAGACAACTCAATGAGTTTTTGCCAGGAGATGGGGATAACAGACAAAAGTTTAATAGACTTACAAATTCCCTCAAAGAGGGAATGGGGAGACAACATATAAACAACCATGTACAAACAAGTTATTTACAAACTAAATTAGAAATCATAAACAGAGGGAGCAGCACACACTTCTTACAAAAAGTCAAATTTTAGTTGAGACTTTCAAGAGAGAATTTCCCGCATCAGGGACAGTCAATGTTCTATTTGTATTGTGGCTGAGGGGAGGTAGGAGTCATCCTAGAGTCACTAGTTTGAACTGATGGGTGCTTCCCACTTCTTGATTTTTCTCCTTGGGCTTTCTTCTCATTCAGATCCTCAAGGTTCTTACACTTCAATGAACACTGAATTGTTAGATTTCTATTTTTTTCATTTGCAAAACAAGGGGAGGCAGAACAGTGAAGTGGGCATTCAAGTGTCTTGGTCTGTATTTTGCTTGTGAAGCATGTTACCTGTGTGGCTTTGGACAAGTCATTTCCCTTCCTGGGCACCTCAATTTCTTCATCTTTAAAAATTAAGTTTGTTGGACTAGAAGATCTGCAAGGACCCTTCCCACTCAGATTCTGTGATTTAAGAGCAGGTTTGATAGTTCCTTTGGGGTATCTACTGTACACCTGAAGTCTCTGTTCAGAGAATCAGTGAGTGGCTGAAAATCTATTCTCAGCCAGGGGAAAGAATTATTACCTCACCACCCATCTACTAAACACAGAGCTGAAATCCCAACTTGCATTAGGGAAGCACTATGCCAAACACTCCATCATTCTCAGCTGCACTGAGATGAAGGTGGTAACAGGTTTCTCAGACTCCACAGGGCTCAGTTCAGACGGATCGTCAAGAGAACTGGCGATCAGGTGCCTTTTTCCCTCTACCTTCTTTTCTTTCAAAAGCCCAGGAGACAATAGCTTCCCCTTTTATTTTCTCCTTGTCTTCCCTCCTTTTTTAAAAAAACAATTTAGCTTTAACCAGTAATTACTAGTTCTCCTTAATAAATGAATGAATGAAAAAAGTATTTAATAAGTAAACTTGCCAAGCCCTGTGTATATAGTGGGATAGAAAGATGAGATAGTTCCTAACTTACATTCTAAGAAGAGATGACAGTGCAGACAGGAGGGTTCAGCTGCTGGGCATAGGGAAAGGTCCATTGGTCCTTAGGGTAAAATGACAAGACAGATGGTAATGCATCATTTTTAGTGTCGTTTCTCTTGATAAAGTCATATCTGTTTCTCACTTTGAACCATTTGACAGTAACAAGGACTTTGATAGGAAAGATTTTCTTTTCTGGGCCTTCAGAAGCTGAGACTGCTGAGGAGGTGGAGTCTGTAACACCTACAGAGGCAATTATTGGGTCAAGTCTGTACAGGGTTTGTTCTTCAGGATGAAGCAAGGATCAGGTTAAAAACAAGGCTGGTGATCCAAAGATCAGCACTGAATTGGTAAACATTTAATACTTGGCTTTCCAGGTATTTTATTTAATCTGTTTTATGATAATAATAATAAATTGATTATTAAAAAATTTTCCCATCACTTTTATATGTCTAGGCAATCAACAAAAGAATAAATCAAGATCTGATTAGTCAATTTCTGAAGTGTAAATGCTCACATTGAAAATCTAACAGCTCACAGACAGGTAGGAGTTGGCCTCAGCTTGCTGCATTCTAGGGCTACTGCTATTCTCAGTGCTCTTGGATGCGGGGTCCTGGCCTGTCTCCACTGAGACTGAGGGGAAGATAGACGTCATGTCAGAGGCCTTAGTTTGGCCAGTGGGGTATATGACACTCCCTGATTTTCCCTAAGAGCTTTCTCCTCATCCCAAAGAATGCTTGTTCACCCAAATTCCCCTTCCAGCATCATGAATTCTTCTTAGGATCTCTCTTGGCACAGTACAACCAGTTGAGCCAGTGGCCCAAGGTATGAAAGAAGGCAGCTTACCAATCATGAGTGAGCCTATGTAACGGCCAGCAGATAACTCATCCACTTGGAATGTTGTGGCCTGAGCAGAATTCAGAGGCTTAAGTGAATTCCCTGTCCTATCTCAGGAATAGCTGCCCAGAAATAATATAGTCAGCCTGACCCCCAGTCTGTCAGTAGTTGCCCTGTGGTTGAACAACTTAACCATCAAGCCCAATGGCATATATAAATCTGTTCAAATGAGATCTTCTCCTAGCTGCAATAGCACAGGAGTAGGACTCAGTTCAGCTGAGTAACTGAGGAATTCATTCATCACTAATACTAAATCCGATAGCAAACTTAAGGAAGAATTATCTGCAGAAAAAAAGCAAGGTCTTGTAATTACAAGGTTGTGAGTTGCCATGGTTATATGTGTTTCATATCTGTGTACCTCATTCCCACTGTATTTTAAATTCCTTACTACTCTTCCCCCAGATTCTTTGGATATTTGTGAAAGAGCCCCTAATTTTTTTGAAGGGGGGGCGATGCTTTGCAATAGCTATTCTTACCTTTTGGATTAATGCTTTGGCTAAAAGATAGTTACTTATTGATTATCAAGGCAAAGCATATTATTTGGGTCCTTCCTTCCTTCCTTCCTTCCTTCCTTCCTTCCCACTTTCTTTCTTTCTTTCTTTCTTCCTTGCAAATCTCTTTAATGTGTGACTTAGGAAAAAGACAAATGGATTTTCATATCTATCTCTGTATTTAATCTATTTCAATAAATTGTTTTTACTGAAGTAGATAAATTCTGGTTTCACACACACACACAAACATATATATACTTGAAAAAGGGAGGAGTATTTTAATAAGTAAATAATATCTTAATATTATGAAAATTAGCTTTGATCATGTAGACTGCTAAAAACAACTTGGAAATCATGGGGGGGGCAGGTCGGTGGACTATACCTCTCGGATCCTCTACTTTAGGAGGTTGTGAGTTCCTCATCACTGTAAGGTTTTGAGCAAAGATTGGATGACTACTTTTGATGACATTTTAAACAGCATTTTTGTTCAGATCCAGAATGTACATTAAACATTAAAACATTAAAAGTTCCCATCCAATTCTGAAATTCTGTGATTCGATATCACTTTCATAGTGTAATTATTCTTAATTTCAGGTCTGATCTTGACTCACAACTAAGATGCAAATTTAGAGCAAAGGGCCCTGATTTATAGCAATTCTGTGCTTATAAAATGGTTTATGCTTATAATAGCCACAGTTAGAGACAAGAACTTTCTAACAATGGACTGAAGTTTTAACTTCCAACCCTGTACCTAGAAAGGCCTCCTTTTTTTTTTTTGAGTCCTCCCCCCCATGCTCAGCTCATTGAATTAACAATCTGTCAAAATTCCACACTTAGTTGTTAAGTTTCCTAAAAATCGCAAATCCTGGAAGGCTTTATGGCCAGCCTATCCCTTCCCCTTGTGGGCAAAGTTCCACACAGACTTTGGAGGGAAATACAACCACTTAGGACTATTGGTTTTAGAGACTACTTATTGAGACTTCTTATCATTCTCAGGAATACCTCAGTTTCCATTCCTTATATGGTGCTGGGGTTTTCTATTCTTCGTATAAGTTTGGGGCTATGGTAATAATGATGTCAGAAACTAGTGATACTTAATGAGAGAATGGGATATTATATAAGGGATACTAATTTTGGCTTTAGGAGATCTGGTTTTTGAATTTTAACTCTGCCTCTTACTAGATGTATGGTCTGATTTGAGACCACAAAGTGGTTCAGTGGATTGAGTACCAGGCCTGAAGTCAGTAAGATTTGAATTCAAATCTGGTTTCAAGCACTAAGTATCTGTCTGTCCTTGGGTGGATCACTCTGCCTCAATTTACTCAGCTATAAAGTATAATAATGGCACCTAATTCTCAGGGTTGTGCGAGGATTAAATGATATAAATGCTTGTCACCTATTAGATTCTTAATAAATATTTGCTCTCTTCCTCTTCTCTTTCTGTCCTTGGAAAAAATCATTTAAATTCTATGAACCTTATTTCCTTCTCTGGAAATTTATCTAGTCTACCTATCTCACAATATTGATTTGAGAATCAAATGAGATCATTTATGTAAAGTTTTTTTGTAACTATAAAGTACCACATAAATGTGAGTCATTATGAATATAGTAGAAGAAACTAAGCCCAGGTGCTTGGAAGTAGCAGGAACCAGGGCACACTTGAATAACATCAGATGAGACAGGCTCAGTGCAGAGATGTCTTTGCTCAAGATCACGCTGGCAACTGACAATACAAATAATCACCTTACCTCAACTAATGACATTTATAGTTATGAGTTAATTATAATTGTTTTCTCAAAAGTTATTAATAATTTTTAAATGCTAAACCTAATGGACCTTTCTCAGTTCTCTTTTTTGACTTCTCTTCAGCTTTTGATCACTTCCTCTTTCTGGATATTCTCTCCCTTGACTTCTCTGACACTACTCTCTCTTGTTTCACATCCTATAATTTTGACAGCTTCTTCCTTGAATCATTATCCATCTTCTGACTTATAAATTCCTAAGTTGAGTGTTCTCTAAGACCCTTTTCTGGGTACTCTTCTCTACATACATACTCTCATCTGATGATTTTATTTGCTTCCAAGGGTTCACATATAGCTGACTCAAAAACCTTTATATTTAGGCTTAAACTCTAAATTATCTATGTGGGATAACTCCACCTGGCTGTCTCAACAGTAACTCAAACTCAACATGTCCAAAACAGACCTCAACATTTCCTCTCAACATATATTCTTCCTCCAAACTTCTATCTATCTATCTATCTATCTATCTATCTATCTATCTATCTATCTATCTATCTACAACTTTGGAGTCAACCTTGGCTCTTTTTCTCTTCCTTTACCTCCCCATGGATAATCAGTTACAAAGACCTGTTGATTCCACCTTTATAGCACTCTTCTATTTATCCTTTTGTAATATATATAATATATATAATATAATATATATTATATATACACAAACACATACATACATACATACATACATACATACATACATACATATATACCATCTTTCAAAGTGTCTTGGGACTGTGAGTTCTGGCCAGAATCACCATTTCATGAAAAGCCCCTGCCATACTTCAATGCCAGTTCCTGTCTATGTTTTTTTCTTTCCTTTATTAGAATATATGTTCCTTGAGGTAATCATTGTCTTGGTTTATAGATTTTGCATCTTCAGGGCTATCTCTCTAACTCTTTCTCTCTCTCTCTCTCTCTCTCTCTCTCTCTCTCTCTCTCATCTATGTATGTATATCTATTTCTCATCTGTATATCAGTATTTCTGTCTCTCTATCTGTCAAATCTAAGTATTGATATCTTTCTATCTATCTATGATCTATCAATCAATCTATCTATCTATCATCTATCTACCTTTCTATCTATCTATTATCTATCTATCTATCTATCTATCTATCTATCTATCTATCTATCTATCTATTCAGGGAATAACTTTTGCCTAAGCTATCATAAAAGCTCCCTAATTGGTCTTCCTTGTTCTCTTATCAATTCTATCTTCCATACAAATGCCAAAATAAATTTCTTTAGATACAGGTCTAGGGGCAGCTAGGTGGAGCAGTGGATAGAGCACTGGCCATGGAGTCAGGAGTACCTGAGTTCAAATCCAGCCCCAGACACTTAATAATTACCTAGCTGTGTGGCCTTGGGCAAACCACTTAACCCCATTGCCTTGCAAAAAAAAAAGAAACAACCTAAAAAAAAAAAAGAAAAGGATAGATACAGGTCTGACCATAACACTGCCCTTAGTGGATACTGTCAATGCTTCCTTAGTGTCTCAAGGGAAAAATACAAACTTCATATAAGATTCTCCCCCTTCTGTCTCAAATCTGTCTTTCCAGACTTAGTTCACATTTTCTCTGTTCCAACTGGACCAGCTTGCTGGCAGATCCCTGAATATAATATCCCACCATCTATTTTTATTTCTTCTCACAGGCTGCCTCCTCATATGACCCTTCCCTCTTACCCATACTTCTTGTCTTCCTTAGCTGCTTTCAAGGTTTTTCCAATTTATTAGAGTGTTTTGTTATAATTAATATAATCTCTTGTCTCACATGACCTTGTATTCCTAATGGTGTACATGTTATGTCATCTAATAGACTGTAAGAACCTTGAGGACAGAGTGAGTTTTTGTTATTATCTCATTTTTCCTTGCATCTAGCACATTTTACATACAGTTGGCATTCACAAGCATTGGTTGAATTTCATTGTATTAAGCATCTGATTCCCCTCCTCTTAGGGTGTTCCAGCTCTTTCATGACCCCTGCTCACAAAAGCTCACTTTGCCAGCACAGTAACATTTTTGTGCAGCCTATTGCCATTAAATTTATTCCCTAGATATGTTTGATTATAAGAATGAATGGTGAATTTTTATGGAACAAGTGTTTTTACAGACTTATAAATGGATAGTTAAGTAGACAGTATGCAAGATAAATTTCCCAACTTGCTCAAAGTACTTCAAAATTTCACAGTCATAGAAGACAGGCAGAATTGTGGCTATTCTTTTCATAAAAATAATAAAAAATTGGAATAGCTAGAGTTTACATAGTGCTTTAAGGTTGAAAAACCCTTTGCATATGGTACTTCATTTGATGCCTGCTGACTGAGTGCTCACAATATCATAGCTGTTGCTAAGAATATAGCATTAGGTAATTTCAGAAAAATGGAATTTCTAAAGATGATTCCCCTACTAAACAAAGACACTAGAGGAAAAAAGAAAGTTAATAAAAATGCCAGTGCTGCCACTGGAAGAACTCTGAAAGAGATATCAACTGGTTATCAGCCAAAATGTTTTACAACAAATGTGACTGGGGCAATGGGGGCTGAAAATTACCTTCTCAAAGAATAAGTGCAGCAGTTTGATAGCCCATTCCATACTTTTGCTCCCATCTTCTTCTAGGGGCAGGAAAATAGTGGGCAGAGGGAGAATCCATTCCAATGAAATAACTTACCCATTAAAGGATCAAAAGCAGTCTAAAGTTAACACCTTAGTTATAAGGTCCAGCAAGGAAAGATGCATATCTGTCAACTGCACCACACCTTAGTTTAGTGCCCTCCATACAACACTCTTTCTTCAACAGTGATGTAGTGGGAAGAAAGCTTTGACTGTGGAGTCTGAAAAGACTTTGGCAACAATAGTCATGTAACCTTGGGCAAATTGTCTCCCTGGACCTTAGTTTCTTCATCTTTAATTAAGGGAATGGATGAGATTGTCTCTAAGGTTATATACATGACAGGCTGTGAGTCTTCTCTTTCTGAAAGGCAAACTGGTGTAGTAAAAGGACCTTAGAATCAGGAGACTAGGATGTGAATCTCTATTCTGACACATACCAGGTATGTGGACAAGTCTTTATCTCTTATGTGCCTTAGTTAACTCAATTGTAAAATAAGAATTATAGACTACCTATTTCATTTTGTACTACCTACAGATAATATTTATTCTGCATTGTTGTCATGAGGACATTACTTTTCTTTTTTTTTTTAGGTTTTTTTTTTTTTGCAAGGCAAATGGGGTTAAGTGGCTTGCCCAAAGCCACACAGCTAGGTAATTATTAAGTGTCTGAGACCGGATTTGAACCCAGGTACTCCTAACTCCAGGGCCGGTGCTTTATCCACTGCACCACCTAGCCACCCCAAGGACAATACTTTTCTAGAAAAGTCTTAGATTTCACTGGCATGGATGAACTCCCAGTATGAAAATTGCCTTTCTTCTGCAGGTCCATAACCTTTTTGTAATTTATAGTGTTTCTTAGAAAGTTCCCTGTGGTAGTGAGAGGTTACTTAACTTGCTTATGACTACACAGTAAGTATGGATAAGAGCCATTACTTGAATTCTATTTCTTCCTTAATCCAATACTGTTAGATAAAAGAATGAAAATGCTAGTTTACATTAGGAATGTCCCATTCCCCCATGGCATCATGGAATATCAGATTTGGAAAGGATTACAGAGATCATTTAGTACAAACTCTTAACATGTTTGAGCCATATATGGAGAAACAGAGTACATTATAAAGTCACATTGTTGCCCTTATTGACTTTCTTCTCAACAGAATATTTTTGTTAATTTGGTGGGTCAGATTTAGCCTAGTCAGTTCATTTTTCAGGAACAATGTCAACTATGGAGTTTTTAGCGGTCTCTAAGGCATGGTGGATGCTCAGGGAAGGTCATGTGATAAAAATGACCGGGAATGAATACATTTCTTTTGGGAGGGTGGTGAAACTTGGAAGGACTACAGCTGTCAAATCAGACAGACTTCACCTGTACAATTTTAGATCCATCATGCCTATGAAATGGAAAGATAAGGTTACACTCTGTGAGGTGCTGAGACATGGAAAATTGAACTGACCCCAGGGCCATGTTAATTAAAGACCAGGTTTTCTAAGCAAGGTTTATCAATGGAAAGGAATCAAGACTCCTCAAGTATGTTTGGTACGAGATCAAACTCAATAAGCATTTATTTCCCACATGTTGAGAAGCACTTCACGGACCCATTGGAAGCACCACCTGAACTTGCATGGCACCGACCCAAATCTATGTAAGGCATGAACTTTGATCAAGGCAGTTGTAAGTGCTTCAGGATTTCAGACCAATCTGAACCGTAACCATGGTAAAAATGAAAAGTAGAATTAGGAAGGGTTTAGTGAAAATGGGAAATTAATTGCAGGATCATGTCCTACATGAGAGCAATATCTTGGGAAGCAGTTGGTGTTTGCAATCAGTATTGTCCTAGAACCAAGACTACATGATCATTAGATTTACCATACTCAAACTAGAATGTTTGCCTTAAGGGGGAAAGAAGAATGTACTTTAATATAAAGTCAGTCTCAAACAAAAAGACCTGGTTTCACATCCCTCTTCTGACCAAATACCAGCTATGTCATTATGGGCAAGTCACTTGACTTTTCAGTGCTTTCTAGGCATCTCCCTAAGAATATACATTGCAGAACAATTGATCCTATTATAAGAGGGAGTTTTCTCACCTGGAGTTCCTTACATTAGCAAAATTCTAGGTCCAGATCCAAAAATACCACAAGAAAATATATGGCATTGTATGTAAATATGGCACATAATATAATCCAAGTGTCATAAAATTTTGATTAATAAATATGAGGTTGCAAGTTACATGGGATTTTTTGTCTCTATGTAATTCATATTAAGCCTCAGGCTAGAAATTTCTTTCTCCTTGGTGCAAAGAAACAGCAAAGGGAATTGTGACATTTTCAAGAAAGGCACGTTGTATGTTTAGCCCTCTTTTGTTGTGCCCGGTTTCCTTTGGAGATTCTATGAATAGATCTTGTGAGTGGCTGAAATACAGAGTGTTGAGAGAAGGAAAGTTGTTGTGGGGTGTGCTGACGGAATGTGGGCAGCACGGTTAGTGTGCTGGCTGGTGATGAGTGATATTCTGCACGGGAATCCTGTGCCAGATGTGTTTGCACAGAGGGGATGTGTGTATCCCAAATGAGTTATGCTTTCTGAAGTCTCCAGGAGAGAAGAGAGATATACTGAGTAAGGAACTCTTTCTCCCTGCATGGGCCCTTTCCCCAAATTGGTTTTAAAGAGGTGCTTGTAGCAATTATGTATTTCATTAGATGAGGTGCTAAGTACAGTAAGTGTGTGGCACCTGATGGAGTGGCTGTTATTGTAATTGCTCCCTTTTAATAGAAGAGCTAATTATACCCCAAGTAGCCGAGAAACAAGGTCCCCAAATAATTGGCTTTAAAAACAACATACAAAATGGTTTTCTAAGTTAGTGCTTTTATTAGGTGCTTAGTCACTTCCCAGTTGTAGTCTAAAGAGAATGAAACTTCCTATGCTTTCTAATAACAAATCTTCAAGTAATTGAATTTCTCTTCCCCCACATTTTATTCACTATGATTCACAAATCATATCTTATAGAGATGGAAGATGTTGGATATGATTTGTCCTATGAGATTCCTTCTAACTCTACAGTTCTGTGATTCTGGAACTTGTGACTTGAGGCAAACTCAATCTGACGCATTATCTATGTTGTAATCAAAGATGAAAAAGCCTATTCTGGAACAAAGTATCAGTCAAAGAGGATAGAGATATTAAGGGCTTCTTGAGATCCTCACTGGCACTTGGATATAACATGCCAATTTTAACCTCCCGTGTGACTGTAATAATAGTATGAATAATGGCATTTACATAATGATTTAAAAGCTGGTATGTGTATTATTTTATTTGTACATCAAAAAAAAAACCTTGTGAAGCAGATACTACAGGTAACATTACCCATATTTGTAGATGAAGAAACTGAGTCTCATTCTACCAAATACTTGAAAAGAAATTAATTGCAATGCTATATAAACTAGTTGAAAAACTATTTGAAGAAGTACTACCAAATTCCTTTTATGACACCTTTTATGATACCAAAACCAGGAAGAGTCAAAACTGAGAAAGAAAATTATAGACCAATTTCTGTAATGAATATTGATACAAAATTTTTAAAAATATCAACAAAGAGATTACAGCAAGTTATCACCAAGGTAATAGTCTATGACCATGTGGGATCTAGCCCAGGAATACAAGGCTGCTTCAATATTAGGAACACTCTCAGCATAATCAACTATCTCAATAACAAAACTATCAGAAGTTATATGATTATCTCAATAGATGCTGAAAAAGTTTTTGACATAAAAAAGAAACTGAGGGTCAAAGAAGGTTGGTTAATGGCTTGCCTAGTGATCACACTGGTAGTAAATGGCAAGGTCTTCTTGTCTGCAAATCCAACTCTTGACTCATAGTCACACATCACTTATGTGGGGGGGGGGAAGAAAGGCAGAAAAAATTCCTAACCTCAAAGAACTCACTAGCCAAATCCTACCTGTTCTTGTCTTTTTACCCTCCCTCACAATGCAATTTCTCAACTATCTTCTCTTTCTTTGAAACCAATAGCCTTTCCAGTCTGTATCTTATTATCTAGCTATTTAATGTATACTTTCTCAGACTACTGATCATTCTCTGTGTTTTGGTCTCATTTTCCAAACTTGATTGTAATCACCTTATTGTCAGGGATCGTATTTTGTTCCCATTTTGTGCTCCTTAATGCCCACTATAATACAGAGAGAGCATGGCCAGACTTTTTAATAAATCTCTTTTAAAATGTGAAATGTGAAAAATGTGGAAATAATTTTTAACAACTGTTATTAGAAATAACCCTTATTTGAGTTATAGAGGAAGCCTACATTTAGGAAATTCAATGAGGAATCAAGGGGAGAGAAGTAAGCCTTAAGAGTTATTCATCTGCTACATGGTAATATTTCTGGTTCCAGGATAGATTTTCATACTGTAGGGAATCATTCAGGGAACAATGGTGGAATAGGAAAACTATAGCCAGTTGTTGGATTTTTGTGTGGTGTGTTAGAAGTAGGATTTGGATCTGAAGTCAGAGGAACTGTTTGAATACTAAGTGTCATTACTTATGTGACTGTAGTCAGATTGTTTAATTTATTTCTTGTGGTCTCATTTTCTTCATCTATAAAATAGGGTCTCTTCTAAATATAACTCCATGAATTGATGATCATATGTTTGGTGGAGGAGATATTGAGAAACTGCATAATATGATGTGCTCACTTACACAAACCTAAAGAACGCTGTTATTTTTCATGCTTAGAATTACTATCTAGAAGAGATGAATAAAAAATAAGAGAGAGAAGCAGGTACAGATCTGTTTCTGAAGTGGAATATATCCTAGATATGTCCAGAAAATTCTTTACTTTCTTTCCCTTACCTCCCTTCCCAGTCCCCCAAATGAAGAATGTAGCAGGTAGGTTCATTAGCAATTAAGTCAACTAACACAATCTTTATGTGACTTCACTTTGATTGTCAGGATCCATTAAATCAATCTTAAGACCTGCACTATACTCTTTGGAATCCATCTTTTCTCTCCATGTCTTAGAGGTAACAGTCTTTTTTTAGGGAATGTTTCATGAGGAATGATGTTTTTCAGAGACATTCTTGAGATTTGCAAAACTGAATTGGCTGCACACGACTAAACTACATCAAGCAATTCATCTAGATAGTGTAATGCAGTCATACATAAAAGTTATAGCGATTCCTCTGCTGCTATAACTATGTAGCAATTATCTTACATTTATTTTGTGTATCAGTTATGGCATGGTGGGGAATGCCGATCACATGGCCATAGTTAAAGGTGTGTCAGCACTTCTGTTGCAAGCCTTGATTTTCAAGAGTTTATAACTTGGTCATAAAAACTAATCACAGGATGAATCTTCCCATAAAAAGTCAAGTCCCAGAAGACAATAAAAATGAAAAAAAAAAGAAAGAAAAGAAACCTCTGACAAATGTTTGACCATTTAAAAGTTAGCCACAGGCAGCAAAGTAAAAGAGCAGATCCTTAAAATCCACTCCATCCCCAAGAACATTATATTCTCCTGTGGCTGTGGGTCAGTTTTCACCTTGACTTGGGATGGAAGAGGTTACTACCAGCTGTAAGCAAAATTTAGTCCTTTTTATGCTAGATAAAAATCCTAGCTTTAGATGGAGTAAAGGGCTCTCCATGCAAGGGAGGGTTATTCTAATTAATTCTTATGTTTATGTACCTGGTGTGTGTGTGTGTGTGTGCTCATGTGCACACACACACACACACACACACACATGCGTGCGCACATGCTTGTGTGTAGGACACCCTTTACTCCATTCACAAATTTTCATTTTCCAGAATCTGGAAAGTTAGAAATAATTAAACATAAAGTTTAGGTATTTAACTGTACTGTACAACAATAACTTAAATATAATTATTACTTATTGATTTTAATGATGGCTTCAACAAAAAAAGCTTATGCCTAAAAAATGCTAGTGTTTACATGAAACAAAACTAGTGCAGTGTTAAATGATAAGACCATAGATTTGGAACTGGAAAGAGCCTTAATGACTATGAAGCCCACCTCTTTTGTTTTTCAAATGAGGAAACTGAGGCATCTAGAGGTTAATCAGGTAGCACAATATAGAACTTAGAATCAGAGATCAGGATGATTTGATTTTGAATACTGTGACAGATACTCATTATCTGTGTGACCTTGGAGAAGTCATTCAGTATCTCTCAACCTCATTTTCTCTTCTGTAAAATGAGGATAATAATAATAGTTTCAGAGACATAAGGCTCAAATGAGGTTATGTATGTAAAATACTATATACTGTCAGTTATTATTATTATATATAGCTGTTGGTTATTATTATAACATAATTGCCCAAGATCACTTGGTTGCTAAGTGCCTGAGGTGAGATTCAAACTAAGGTCTTCCAAGGCCAATTCTACTATATTAGTTATTACATCACAGAGTTGGACAAAATAGTGCTACCCATATCATTAAATTACCTGAAAGCTGATGAACTTTTCAGCAGCACCTTTGGAACATTGTTCATTCGTAGAGAGATGGCCATCTACACTGAAATCACATGTACTTGAAGTTTTGAAATAAATTAATTTTGAATAAATTATGAGTTAATTTTCTGATTGTTAGTACTAGGTCAATTGTGCTCAAGGTTGCTATCCTAAGCAACCTGACCCCTGAGTATCACAGCTCCCTCCCTTCCCAAACTCTTCCTGCTATTCTTTTTTTTTCTTTTTTTTTTTTTTTTAGTTTTTGCAAGGCAGTGGGGTTAAGTGGCTTGCCCAAGGCCACACAGCTATGTAATTATTAAGTGTCTGAGACTGGATTTGAACTCAGATACTCCTGACTCCAGATTCAGTGCTCTATCCACTGCACCACCTAGCTGCCCCCATGCTATTCTTTCTGCCATTACAAAGACTTAACATGCACAAGGTAGGTAGGGAATCATGGCAGATAACAAGTCTTGTTCTTCTAAAAAGAAAAAAAATAACTGCAGCTTCTTCCAATATCTTTATATATTTATTGGTATCTTTTCTTTTTATATATCATTTTCATTTCCCAATACATCCCCCCCATCTTGCAAATTATGTGTAACAAAGAATAAAATCAAACAAAAAAGCAATTCAGCAAATACTTAGTGTGACAGTATCTACAATGTTCCCATTTCTACAAGGAATGAAGGGAGGATTTTCCATTTTTTTTCCCATCACTCCTCTGGGGCCATAGATCATTCCATTTATAAAAGCATTTTATTTTATATTTTGTGGTTGCTACAGCTTTTGTTATTTTCCTTTATATCACTGTAATTAACATATATATTTCTTACAAGCTCTGCTTACTTCATTCTGCCTCAGTTTATGTTTCTCTGAATTCTTCTTATTCATCATTCCTTACAGGACAGTAGTACTCCATTAGATGCAGGCAATACAATCTGTTTGGCTATTTCATAATGGATGACCATCTGCCTTGATCTTCTTCTTTAATGACACACACACACACACACACACACACACACACACACACACACAAAGACACAAAATGCTTTGAGAGCAAAGGCCTACTCTTGTTGCCCCTATGTAGGAATTGTTGTATCAATTCACACTTAAGTTTTCAAAGTATCAAATAATAGATTCGTATTTCTGTGAGGTAGGCTTGCTCAAAATATCTGCTACTTTTGAAAATTTATTTTTGACCAATGTCAAGGAGGGCTGTACAATGGAAAAAGAATAGATATTTTACATATTAGCATTCAAAGTCTTTTAAAAATGATTGTTTTCCCTTGTTGCCTTTTGGAATTTTAGTTATTAAAAAGTAAAGAAAATTAAAAAAAGAAAAAAGGAAGAATTATGTGTATTTAATGAATATTGGGAACTTAGATTACAGAGGGCTCCAAACATAAGCTCTCTCTAGCTTTCTTCTTTTTTTTATTTTGCTTTTATTTTTATTATGGACCCAAGAACTAAAAGGCAGTTCAGTTGCTGTATTTGGTGAGAAAGCAACTGTTGTTGAGTTTAAAATATGTTAAACATGATTATGAATTATGAGTTACATGATATTGTTTTGTAGGGTAAGCATGGATCGTAATCATTTTAGCTGAACAGTTTAGATCTAGTTTCATATTCAATTAGTGCTAAATAAACAGGACATTTTTCATCATTGTTCTGGTCTCTTGGGTCCATAATGTAGTTTATAATCATAAAATTCAGTTCCTAATTCCTTTTAGTTTATAAGAAGAAATATGTAATTATTACCAAGTTGAAATGTTTTTGATACACTTAAGGGAGACTACTTTTGGGGGGGCAGGGTGGGTTCTTGAAGTTGCATTGAAGACAATTAAAAATAAGGGGGGAAGCAGCTGCATGACTTCAAAGTGTTTTTAAGAATTTGATATTCAGCTGTTCAGTCTCCCATTCCCACCTATCTTATTTTCATGTGGTATATGAAGTAAGCAAAGAACAGCTAGAGTCCTTTACCCATGTAAAATGTGTGAGTATATGTAATGAATGATGGGGTAATCTTCTGTGAAACACAGAAACTGTTTTGATACTGGCTCACATAAAGCCATGTACTAAAGGTGAAGAAATAATGAAACTGAGAGATGGTCATTGGAGAACATCAAAAGCAAAGTCTGCCTCAGTGACGTTTTCTAGTGCCACCTGTTTTGAGGCGAATATCCTGAGGAGGATTTTGCTCCTTCTCTGTTACAGATGGCTTATTTTTGAAAAGTCATGTGATGCTTGATGGAAAGCTGAGCTAGAATAGAGTTCATACCTAGACACAGTGGAACAAACTCAATTACAGATAGATGACAGAAGATAGATAAATAGAAAATTAGACAGAGAGAACAAACATTTAAGTGTTTACTATAACTATACTAAGTACTAAGAAATGAGAGTACTTTCCTCCATTTACAGAGCAAAGCACAAATCAAGAGAGCTTTTGATAGCCTGAAAAAGAGAACTTTGAGTAATCCAAATGATAGATTCTGTCTTAAGAAATAAATACAAAGTGCATAACTTAGACTAACACTTTTTCCTCTAATTCACTCAGTTTTCCTCTACACAACCCATTTTGTCCCTTTCCTCTCTTATCATAATGTGTGGATTTCAAGCATGCCTGTTCTCTGAATAGGAAGGAAAAAACAATTTCTTAACTTTAATTATTATTGTTATTTATTTTTATTAAACAGGCTTGACACAAAAATATTCAACTTCTCTGAATTCTTTAAATTAGAATATGTTTGGATGCTCCAAGTCAGTTGGTAGATTGCTCAAAGTTGGTATTTTTTCAAAATGCTACTTAAATAGAATCTAATTACAATTCAACAAAGCAATTCTAAAGAGTGCCTAAATTAAAAAAAAAAACCATAAACCCACCCATAGCTCTGTGACATAAATCATAATATATATCCCTTTTTTAATTTTTTTTTACTGCTTTGGGCATTCTGCTGTAGCTATTGTGTGCTATGTTCTAGAATCCAGAAATAATCACTAAATATTAATTACTCTGGATTATGATCCATTGGTGGCTTTCATGATGAAAGCCTAGCTCCAGATTTGAGTTGTGTCCAGGTGAGCGCATGGCTCCAGGCTCTTTGACCTAAACATGCTGCGGGAATAGTGTTTGAAATGACTTTACAGGCACTGACTTGTAAATGAGAACCACACAACTGCAGGTATCAGGATATTCGGGGGAACTAAAGAAACTAATTGGAAGAACTTGAAGCCACCTAGGATTTAAAAGGACTTGAGGTGGTGAGGGGGGGACTTTTAAGGACACTGGCTAATCAGGTGAACGGTCTTGGACTTCAAAGCCAGGAAATTAGGAAATACCTTAAAAAAAAAAACAAATTATAAGTACAGAAAATGACCGCCAATCAGGGAAATAGACGAAAGGATAGTGATTCAGGATCCTGTTTGTTCCAGTTTAATGAAGCGTATTTGGAGGATATTAACTGCTCCTTAGGAGCAGGGCTAAGCATGTGTCAATTTTTTCCATTGCAACCTCAACTCCGCCCCAACTCGACCCCCACCTTTTCAAGAGGCTTATCATTGAAATTCCTAGCAGACCAAAACTTACTTACTACACCAACTACCTATGCATGTGCCAGTTTTCACTCCCTCAACCTCCGCCCTTACCCCATTGTCTCAATTAACGTGGATTTAAGTTTCAGAAACTCAAAAATACAAGGGAGCAGGCAATTATAGTGTAACACTGTCTCCTTGAATGTTAAAACTTTGGAAAATCTTTTTTGGGGGGGGCGGGGATGAGGGAGGGCATAAGGGATCAAACCATGGAAAGGTGCAGCTAGATTAGCCAAATTCTATAAAGCATCCCTGGAAATTCCTGTGATATATCGCTCAGCGGGCTTTTTCTTAAATGTTTTTCCTGAGTCCTTAAGATAGGAGCATGAGGTATTTCTCTCCAAACCAAGAAGATCTTTAAGTGTAATAGTTTGAAGCATTAACAATGATGGCATGAAGTGTTTGCCAAAATAGAACCTCAAAAATGAACGGGGAAGGGAGGGAGGAGAAGAGGGAATATTTGGGTGGGGGGAACTCAGGGAGTTGTTAAATCAGTGAGAAGCATTCAGATTCTCTACCCGCAGCTTTATAGAAAGTATTTGCTTGATTCATCCTGCAGTTAGCTGGACTAATGAACACTTTGGTAGGTCAATGGAAAGAATCTGGGTGGATAAAAGCAGAACTCCACCTCAGGAAAGAAAAAAAAGACACCATAAATTTTCCTTTAGGTTTGGCTCTCCCCTCTCCCTCCCCACCTTGGACGACAACAACAACATCATCAACAACAACAACAACATCAAAAGGCTGAGGTTGAAAATTCTTGGCAAAGAAACCAGTATGCTCATCCTGTGTTGAATAAAGTTATCAGCTTAAGTTTCCAGCAACAAGGTCAAAGGGAACCCTGTTTCACCATTTACTTACCCAAGCAAGGCGGCTATCAGGTTTGTAAGATCTCCTAGTGTTTCCCAGATCCCTGAAGCAGGCACTTGGGGAGGTGAATTATGAACAGGATGGGCTCTTGTGACGTGAAATTTCCTTGCTTTTATTGATTAGAACAAGATGTAATTATAATCCAGATTTTATACACTCATATGTGTAGCAACACACAAAATGATTTTTTAACACAAGTTATATTTTTAAGGTGACTTGGCAATTCCTGGCAACTAAAATGGAAATCAGGGGTGCCAGAAAAGGTAGTTTTTATATGTATGCTTTCAAATTGGAAATAGCGACCTTACAGAAAAGAATTCGAGTCAGAGAGTCAGTATTAAACATTTATTTTAAAATGCAAGTTTAAATGTCTGACTTCTGTACTGCAAAGAAGTTAGCAAGTCAGATATCTTTGTCATCAATCACTATATGAAGCTGTTATTTGATAGGGATTTTGTTTTTAAGTGCCAAAGTAGAATATAACTTATTTAGGCTTTCAAACTATAAAATTATCTTTAAAATCCTGATTTATCATCTGGTGTTGGTAATATTGTATTTCTTGCATTTTCTGTAGTATAAAACTTGCATTGCTTTTTTAAAAATGTATCTATATATGATTGACTTCAGGTTTGAAGTATAAAAGAGATTAGACCTAATGTCAAATTTTGGAGAATTCAAATAAACTTGGATTTTTTTTACTCAAAAAAAAGTACATGCTCAGATCTGTCTTTTGTAAAATGAATGCTCATGTTAAAATTGAGTATATAGCTCTGATCAATTTACATAAGATAAAAAATTGAACAAGTCACTATCATTTTTGATGAGTTTGTATATATACTTAAATATTTTCCATTCCTTAAAAAAAGGAAAGTTACTAATTAAAAAAAATAACAATTTCAAAGTCCCAAAACAGCTGCTGGAAATGTGCATTTGCATTATCCAGTCAGATTATAATTGCTTCCATATTTTAATGATCTTGATGCTCTTTTTGATAATGAATCATATTTTAAAATTTCTCTATTATCTTTAAAACTTTAATATATTCCACATGTGAAAGGTTTTAAAAATGTTTTAGAACCTTATAAAAAATTTTTTCAAGGTAAGTTCAAAATTCTTCTCTATGTTGTTGGTCGCAGCAGACTTGAGAAATAATTACCAAATACTGTGATAGTATTTCCATAAAAAGACTATATTGAAAACAGTTTTCTGCAGCCAAAGAACTGATTTAAAGCATTAATTTTTATGTTCTGTGAAAATGTGTTCATTTCCAGATTTCCTAAAATAACTGACCATGTAATATGACAGTTTTACATAGTCTTCATTCTCATGGCCTGGAAAATTTTCCTATTTCCATTAAAATATCTTGAATAGGGTTATTCTAGTTCATATATTCATGGTATGGTAATAAATCGACTCAAAGCTAAGAATATTTATAGAAGTTTGTTTCTTAAGTACAGAGTATTTATATGAGATGTCCACAGGATAAAAGTATAATTTGAAAGTTTCAAAGAATTCATTCAAAATTATGAATCTCTTATATGCATAGCTTTCTTTTCTGTACCTGAATCCTCTGCAATATACCCTTCTTTATATAGAATATATACTTTTCACAAGTTATTTATAGATTTGTGGCTGAGAAGGCCAATGCCTTATTGTCTATCTCTTTCACACTAACATTAAATTTGATGAAAAATAAAATCATAGGGATGTATTATTTCAATTTAGCTCTATATCTCATATAGTTAATGAATCTGTTGATTGAAAATATGTCCAATTGAATTTAAGAGAGTCTGTTTGACTTTTTAGGCTTTATTCAGTGCTGTGTATTAGTTTCTTGAGAATACACATTAATTTTGCAAGTGACAATATAAAGAACATTCCTTTCGTAGGAAAAGGGCATCTAAAGGGTGGTATAGCATGAGACTATATTTTACACCTCACATCATACCTAATTTTGGATACTTAACATTCCTTTATATCTGGTTACTTGATTTGGCCTTGAACATCATCTGCTTTGCTACATGAAAAACAATTGCCTGTCATCTGGTTAATTCTTATTTTAAGATTTCCTCACACAATCCATGTGTGCAGTATTATATGTGAAACTTCACTGTTCTTTATAATGACTTTAATATAGTTCCCTCCCACCCCCCCCACAGTAGCTTCACTGTTACTTAAAACACATCTAATTCCTTTCTGGCAAACTACAGCTCAATTTTAAATGTAGCATAGAAACTAAGGAAATCCTGAGCAAGAATGATGCCATGAAAACCTGGCACAGTTCATTTATTTCCTGTTTGGCTAAATTTTACTTGGCAAGGTGGTATTGACTCAGAGTGCAGCCTTTTGCAAAAGCAACCTAAACTTTCATTATCTTTAATTAAAATACAGAAATCCAGCCCCCGATTTAGAGACGATGCCTTCTAGCTGGCGAATTATTTTTTGCTTTCCCCTCCCTTTCTGACAAATCTGGACGGGGTTTTGGCATAGGGATGGTGGCGCTTGGGGAATGGGGTGGTATTAGGTGTTTCCCCCCTCCCCCTTTCCCTTGGGATCGCGTTTGATGAAGCAAATGGACAGGGCGAGATGAGAGCTATTTCCTGCAGTTTCCTGAGGATCCCTAGCACTGACTTGCATTTTCTGTCCGGGATTTCTTTCCCTGCTGGTGGACTTGCCCGGCCTTCCGGAGCTCGGGAGACTGCTAGGAGGAGGAGGGGGTGCGGGGATGGTTTCCAGGGCTCCGCATGAGAGGCCACGTCGTGGAGCCCGTGGGTGCCCCCCCCCCCGAGACAGGCAATCATAGTGTAACAATGTCTTCTTGAATGTCAAAACTTTGGAAAGTCTTTTTGTTTGGGGGGGTGGCAATAAGAGATCAGCCACGGAAAGGAGTAGATAGATCAGTCAAATTCTGCAAAGCATCCCTGGAAATCCCAGCACTGTGGGAGCCCAGAGAAGGGGGTGTCTTGGTGGGCTCCGGGGACTGCCTGCAGCTCTCTGGGACTACGCGGACCCGAGGGGAAGCCGTGGCCGAGCAGCCTCTACTGCAGCCCAAGAACTTCACCCCAACCTGAAGTCCGGCCACAGCCCCACCCCCCTCCGGCCCGGACGCGGACTTGACCCCGAGCTGGGGACTCGCCCCGTTCCTCCCCCCCGCCCTCTCTGCCGCCCCCTCGCAGACACCCACACCCTCACCCCGGTGCCCAGCCCCGGTCGAACACTCTGCACTTACTCTCTCCTCGGAGCTCCCTCGGAGCAATTAGAAACGGACCCGGGATTATTTTTGCTAGGGTTTTCCTGAGTCCCAGTGGGGCCAGGACCGCCCCCCACCCCAGCCTCCCCTGCCTCCCAAGCTGGGGCGGCCGCCGCAGCCGGAGTCCGAAATCGGGCTCTGTCCCCTGTGCCCTGCAGGGCAGCCTCCCCTGCTCCCCTTGGGGCTCCTTCATTCATTTTGACTTACACTCCCCCCCCCCCATTTGGAGAAAATGCTACCAGTAAAAAAATAGTCCTAACCTGGACTGTAAATATGAATCGGAGGAAACCGGGGTGGGGGGGAGGGAGGGGAGGGGAGGCGTGTGAACCTTATTGATCTGTCACTCCTAAAGATTCTTTCTATAGGTCCCAGGCAGTTCTATGGAGATTCCTAGTCTCACAGCGCACCCTAGTGGACCATCAGCGCCTCCTCGCCTCCCCTCTCACCCTCCTCCCCCCAGTCAGCCTGGTGGCTTCAAATCTCTGGCTTATTACAATCTGCAATATATTACTTTCTCCCAAAGTATTGACAACGTGCGAGAGACTCGAGTAACCCTGGGCCGCTTTCCTGTAATCAGCATATTTATTCACATTTATATGGAAGAAGAAAAAAAAATCTGGATTAAATCCCCGTGACCCATATTCAGTTCCAGTGTCATTCTTCCCGGATCCTCTTTAAACCCACTCCACACTGCTTCTCTGTCTATTACATGCTAATTTAATTTTACTATGGACGATATTTTCAGCATTTGCTGAGGACAGTAAATTTTGTAGTTTATGTTATTTCACTTTTTATGACTTTTTAACACTTAATAAAATTTTATTAGAGCACTTTTGTGTTTACAAGGCCACAAAACTCTTGGCAGGTTGTCAGAAGTCCTTTTTATTATGATCCTACTGATATACTGCGAGTAATGAAATAATCATGTCCAGAAATGTATCAAAGGCCAGAGGGATTATCCAACTTAATAGCTCTACAGATGCGCTCAGAAGGATATGGACATGCAGCTCCCAGACAGGCGGGGAGAGAGAAGGAGGAGGCTAACCTGCTAATTTTATTTTTCCATTTCTGTTGCTTTCCTGAAAAGATACATGAAAGATCATGTGACATTCTGCTGCCTCAATAAAAAAGAATTTATTCTTTTACAAAATGTGTCTTTCCTTTTATTCTTCTTGTGTGGGCATTTAAGACTCTTCTAGTCGTTGTGAGGTTAGCTCAACACATCCCTGGCAGTTACTTTCCTCTTATTTCAATATATACTTTTTCTATGGCAGTTAGTAACTGAAAGTAACATTGGTGTTGAACAGTGCTGCTTTTGCAGCCAAAGCAGAGAAAATGTATAGGGGGAACCTAGGACAGCACAAGGGGCTTTACTGTATGTCCACACGTGCCAACAGTTGTTTTGTTTTGTATTTTTCCTGAAAGGGGAGAGTGACTGGAGACTGATTTCTGCTCACGTGTCCAGAGCCACAGTACAGTGGGGTTTTTTTTCCCCCCTCTAAGGCTTGCTGTGCTAAGGACTGAGATACTGCAGCTGTTTTAAGGTCATTCCCTTTTATTAATATATATGTACATATAGGTACATATATAAGACCATTTACATTGTGGTGTTAAGTTCATTGCATCAAAAGGAGGCCATTATACTTCCTGACCCTGAAAGCAAGGTGGGTGGCTTTGTTTTATAATTACATTTGCTGTCTTCACTTTCATATTTTTCTTTCTCTGTTATTTCTGAATTACTGTGCCAAAGTGATAAAAGAGAGAAGTAATGGACTTAAACATGGAGCGGTTTTGAAATTAATGTGGCTATCTCCACAGCACGTGTCCTTCTAAACTTTGGCTCTGAAGGACGTTGGCGATCTTTTTCATAAGTCTCTGTGTGTTTCTGTGTGCTTATTCTGCAACACATCCAGATTTTTTAATCTGTCATTGTTTAAGAGAGCCTCTGGGAAGCTAGAAACTCAACTCTGGATAGTGTCCATCATACACACATATGTGCACTCTCCCAAAGGGATATACACAAGGCTGCTCATGTGGGTTCTTTTATTTTGACTTCAAGGGATCCAGTTTGTTCATTGTGAGCTGTTTGCTATCCATGGAAAAACTGATGTTCTTAGAGTACAAATATGTTGAATGGCCAGGATGTTCTAGATTCAATGTAGAACATATAAAAACAGTCCCCCCCCCCACACACACACTTAAAGCAGATTGCCTAATAAGAATTAGGCAAGTTGAAATGTCATCTTCTTTCTATAATATTTCCATGTGATTGTGGTTTCTTTATTTTTTTCTTTTTTTAAAAGTAAGGAATGGTACTCAGTTCTGAATTTGTTCTTCCAGATAGATAGATAGATAGATAGATAGATAGATAGATAGATAGATAGATAACTTTTTTTTGCTGCTGGTTTACTTTTGTAGGTTTCCTATTCTTCCATCCTTCTTTCTCCCTTCAGACCCCTCCTTCTTTCTTTCCTCCTTCCATTCATTTTTCTTTCTTCCTTCCTTCCTTTCTCTCTCTTTCTTTTCTTTCTTTCTTTCTTTCTTTCTTTCTTTCTTTCTTTCTTTCTTTCTTTCTTTCTTTCCTTGGAGAGATGTATGTTCAAATTTTAGAGCCTCTAAACAATATTTAAAATCAGGAACTTTGAAGTAAAAGTGAAGTAAAAATGACCATACAAATTTTAATTCTTCTACATAAAAGTACAGAATTATAAAATAAAATGTTATTGTAAAAGTTTAAGTTAAGTATTTGAAAAGGCAAAAGGCAACAAGTAACAAATTAAAAACTAATATTAGGTTATGTGGCTAAAATAATACTTAAAATAAATATGGTTAATATAGCAAGATCAATGTTTTCAGTAGCTGCTCACAAAAGACAGAGATTTGTATTAGTGTGAAAATGACAGTTGTCCACAGTTTATTGATTATTCAATCAATGGAAACATCTGACAAATATTATACTAATGGCCCATGCATGCAGGCTTTTGATGCTTTTCAATACTAGAGTTTAGTAAAATCATTCATGAAAAATAGGGGCAAGCTAACAAAAAAAGTAAGGTAGAAAAAGGGGTCTAGTGTGGTTATTAGTTGGCTAAACATCATCAGAGTCCTAACTTGAAATGTTTATTTCTGGGAAAAGCAGTGCAAATCACACCTGGAACATGTGCCAAAATATTCCATTAAGTGTGTGGATGGGGGAAAACTCATGGATACTAATATCATGGTGGGGCAGAGGTACAGTTGGTGGTGGTGGTGGTGAGGGTTTATGGTGGGAGACTCTAACTGCCACCCAGGCACTGCTAGGAAGATGGGTGGGAGTGGGAGAATAGCAGTGCTGTTAACTTTCTATTTTAAATAACAATTTTTGCTAATTAGATGCTCATTTTTTTTTTCTACATGATATTTTCCATACCTTCTAAATTTTGTATCCCCGTGGCAAAGCATGGATCGCTCTACCCTAGTTTTAATACTTCTTAAACTTTAGCTTAAAGAACTTGTAAATGAATCTTGCTGGGGAGTGAAGTGGGAGAAGCAGTTGAAACCACTGGTTTTCCCCAAACTTTCCACATTTTTTTCTCTAACTGAAGACTATTTACTGCTTTAAAGGTCCCTTTTCTTCTGTTATGTTAGACTCAGGAAGGCCAACTTATTCTACTGACAGTTTTGCTGACAGTTTCAGATTATAGAGATAATGGAATCATAGATTGTTAGAGCTGGAAAGCATCTTAGAGGTCACCCTGATTTTATAGTTGTACTTTTAGAATATGAGGCAAGGCAAAACATGTAAACTAATTAGTGTGGAACAATCACATTGACTATAATGAACACATAAATAAGCCTATTCCCTGCATAAAGTGTATTGACTTGTCATTTATTTCTGGGATCAGTATTTGAAATTTTAATTGTGAATTACTTGGGTCTTATTCTATTTACAAGTTCTTTGGGGGCAGCAAATCTTTATAAAATCCTTTTTTTTTTACCATTCTCCTTTTCCCACCAAAATATGATAGTGTAATTTTCCAATAAATATTTGGTGATTGATTAGTTGGCATAATAATTCTCTTGAAACAAGGAAAAGAAATTTTTTTCTTTAATTAGATATTATTTAGTATAGAAGGTTTGGGCAGTTGGGTAGTGCAAATGATAGGGTACCAAGCCTGAAGTTTGGAAGATTTATTTTCAACAATCTGATACTTAGTGTCTGTGTGACCTTGGGTGAATCACTTAACCTGTTTGCCTCAATTTCCTCCTGGAAATTGCAAATCATTCTTTTATCTTTTCCAACAAAATCCTAGATTGACTCATGAAGAGACAGGCATGGCTGAAATGACTCAGCAACAAAAAATTATAGTTGGCTCGACCTCAGCAAGTTTTGTTTGTTTGGGTCTTTTTTTTTATCTTTTTTTGGTAATTTTTTATTTTTTTGTTTTTATCTTTTGTAGCCAAACATAAACCCAATGATGGAAATGAAAATGATTAAACCCTAGGAATTTAGGACTGTCACTATTAATCATGACCATATGCTTAACTGTTAGCAATGGAAGGGGATGCAGAAGTATGCCTATATCTGTGTATTTGACTTCTACTAATCCATGCAATGTCTGAAAATTGTCACAAAGGAAGTCAGGGTAACATTCATTCTCTCTCTCTCTCTCTCTCTCTCTCTCTCTCTCTCTTCCCATTCTTCTTTTGAAAAGGATATTTAGGATTGAGCAATATTTACACCAAAGCAACACTTATTCTATACATAGCTGCATGCTGATTAGGTATTTCAGAGAAGAATAGGAACTGGTAGATGACAGAAGAATTTCTTCTCTTGATCTGAAATTCCCTGCCTGAATTATAAATATCATTTCTCCCAGCAATCCCTAGAAGGTTTCTTACGTGGGACAGAGCAAACCAAAGCATCAGGCATTGGTGGCCTTATCTAGACCCTTCACAATGCTAACCAACTCTATCACAATGGGGTCTTAACTTGGGTTCTATGAATTATTTTAAAAAAATAAATGTTGATATCTGTACTTCAACGAAATTAGTTTCTTGTATCATATATATATTTTAAAAGAGTATTCTAAGAAGAGATCCATAGGCTTCAACACATTGCTAAAGGGTCACATGACACAAAAATAGTTAAAAACCAATGACTATATAGTTCCTGAGCTCTTCCTTTGATGACGGACCCAGTCTTACAGTTTTTAAACAAGAGAGTCTATCAACCCAAAGAGGAAGTCAGGTTACCAAGTCTATATGCTAGTGAATGTGAACTCTAAATTGAGTTTAAAATTAGGTAGCAGTTATCCCCCCCTCCTCTACAAATTTAAGAAAATGATAATTATCTGGACATATATGTATATAAAATAAGCATTCATATACACACAGAAACATATGTATACAAATTTGTGTGTATACATATATTTGCTCACATATAATATATACATCTATATTTCTCTAGATAACTGTCATCTAAAATTTGTACTATATATATAATATGATTACATAATATAAAATATCTAGAATTTCATTATTTAATAGAAAGGACTTGGTCTTGGGTTTGGTGAGAACCTCACAAAAGCTAATCATTTGTGATCAAATGGGGAACAAAATGAGGAACAAATCTCTTTCTTCTAAGATTATGTAGTTTTTCTATTATTTGCAGGGATGGCAGCAATATGCATGGAGTAATGATAGCTAGAAAGGGGGTCCAGAGATTACAAATTTCTGGCATCAGCTTCATAGAGCATAGCCCTGTTGTTGCTTTACAGTGTAACCTTGAGTAATTAATTTACCTTTTTCCACATCTCAATTTTCCTTCATGTAAGATGAAGATAATTGGATTTGTCAAATCATTCGATAGGAATAGAAGAGATGTTTAGAGAGGACTTTGAACTCCTCTACAAATTTTCTTTTTTTCAAATTAAACTATATAGTGTGAATATATTTTTAAAATTAAACTACATAGTGTGACTATTTGACTTGAGCAGGAGAAAGACTAAAAAGTGTAACAGGGAAGTATATCATTACACTAGCAGCAGGTGTGAATAAGAGGATTCCTGTTCAAATTGTTTTGAAGCTATAAAAACAAATCAAGAAAGATCTTTAAAAGAATTCAACTCATCTTGTCATAGACACATGAGTGTACAATACTATTTTTTCACATTTTATTTTATTTTTATGAATTGATGAATTTGGCAAGTTCAGGCTAATGACTGTGACTCTTTTTAAAAAATTATTTTTAAAAACTTGCATAGCTTAAAAAGTCAGAATATTTTAAAAATATTTTGTAGGGTTAGAGTGTATGATTTTCCTTTTACATAGCTTCTTTTATTTTTTGAATGTCATTTTGTTTTCTTTTTTCTTTTTTTTTTAATTTTTTAACAAGGCAGTGAGATTAAGTGACTTGCTCAAGGTCACACAACTAGGTAATTATTATGTGTCTGAGATATGATTTGAACTTAGGTCCTCCTAACTCCAGGGCCGGTGCTCTACCCTCTTCGCTACCTAGCTGCCCTTACTTTATTTTTTCAAAGATAATTTTCCACATTCATCTTTCTGTATATTTTTGAGTTCCACATTTTTATACTTCTCTTCCTTCCCTCCCCCTCCCTATAACAGTAAATAATATTATGTTATACACTTAAATAACTTTTAAAAAGTTTTTAAAAATTCTGTTCCCCCCACCCCTCCCCTGTCCAATGATTCAATTAACATTTGGGCTAAAGCCACACATTTTGTTCTGACAGAGTTTTGAGTGATCTTGGTAGGGATATGATTAAGCAAATGACATCTCCACTTGAACCCATCTGGCTGCCTTTGGTTTATTCTTCTGGAATTTCAGGATAGGAAGATGATTATAACCAATAGTAACAAGCAAACTACACAGTAACAAAGATGTGACCCATTTACTGGCACCAGAGGACTTAGATTGGTTGATATCAGATTGTTAGGAGACATTGAACTTTGACAGCAGCAGGAAGATGACTTTGAGGATGGTTTCTCCCTTGGCTAGCATGTCTAGGGGCTGGGTCAATCAATAAATGCTCCTCCTGTTGTTATTTCTTGGCAGACAAAGGCAACAAATTTTGAGATACCATTGGATGGCAATTCTTAGAGGATTCCACTTGTCTAAATTTTCCCCAACCTATGCCTCTAGTTCCTCTCTGTTTTGTTCTTTTTGCTCAATCAAGTGATCTAAAAGGTGATGCTCATCACCATGCTGTCTATTGTGGGCCATACAAAAGAAGCATTATGTATGGCTCTTGCCTTCTAGGAGCATATAGTCCTGTTGGGAAGACAAGATGAACTCACATGTAACAAAAATGACCAATACAAGACAAAGATTATCAGTAAAAACTATATATGAAATTTGGAGAAGCATTAAGAGAAAGATTGATATTATTCATGAAAGAAATTAGACTTGCTCTAGCTTTTGGAAGTGATTTAGAATTTATACAAGTGAAAGAAAATAGAACATTGTACAGAATAGGACAAACATTAAGCAAAAGACTAGAAAGTGAGGATTGTACAATGAAGACACAGGACACACATGTGGAGAGACTGGGAAGATAGAGTGGAATTGAATTATAAAAGATCTTAATAATTTAGCTCATGGAATAATAAATTGGGATCTACTTTTTTTGTTGTGGAATAGAAGAGTGAAAAGATAATGGTATAATGGAAAAAATACAGAATTTGGGGGTCAAAGGGCCTGGGTACAAGTTCAGACTTTGCCATGTATCATCTTTTGCAAATTATTTCCCCTCTCTAAGCTGTGATTTTTCTCAGCTGTAAAAGAGGAGGTTGGATTGTATGACATTTAATTTCCCTTCTAGTCCTAGATCCATGTTCCTCTGGTGTTTAAAGATGTTTTAATTGTAGATACACAGGTTGAAATGGAGAATGGAAAGTTTAGCAATGCAGAGGCTAGTTAGAAGGCAATTGCAATAATCCCTTTGTGAGTCTAGTCGAGCATAGAGCATAAAATGGAAATGAAGAACTAAATAGAAACAACTTTCTCTTTCTCTTTTTCCTCTTCTTTCTTTTTCTCTCTTTCTTCTTTTCCTCTTGCTTTTTCTCTTTTTTTCCTTCTCTTTCATTCTCCATCTCCTTTTTTTTCTTTCTCCTATCTTTTTTCTACTCCTTTCTATTTTCTCCTCTTTTTCTTTCTCCTCTTTCTCATTCTCTTTCTCCTTCACTTTCTCTTTCACTTCTTCTTTCTCTCTCACTTCTTTTCCCCTCCTTTTCCCTCACCTTTTCTTGCTCTTGTTTTATGCTATAGGCTTTCCAGGGGTGTTCACAACTATTGCTAAGGCTTCTGTCATCCCAAGTGTGAAAAGCTTCATGATAATTGACTTAGGGAGAAGGGTGTCCTGTGTTGACATGGCCACCACAGAAACAATTCTGTACTAGTTAATAAGACTTAAACTATAATGCCTTGTGGTTCTGGAAGATGATACCCAGAACTCTATTTTTCTACTGTCCAGGATACAAGAGGGAGAATTATAAAAGTTTCTTATGGAGAGCTTGGATGATATATCAGCCAGTTTGAGGTCTGTGTAGTATTTCTAGAGTTTTGAGTCAAAAATCTTCTTGCTTGGTTTGGTAAATATTCACCAAAAATCTTGTGAGGACAAACAAGTAAAAAATATTATTCTGTTGCTAAAATATAATATAACTGCTTTTCAAAGGAAACTTTTTTAAATACAAAAAAGTGTTCTGTCATGTGAAATATTCTAACCTTTTTTCCCGTGTCATTTGAGTAATGAATAGGCACCTTTAGCTCTTTGGCCATTGTAATTAAACCTTTGCAATATGGTGTAAATGGAAAAATCATATGTTTAAAATGAGGAGATCTGAGTTCTAATTCTGACTCTGACATTCTCTAGTTATTATCACTAGACCAGTCACTTTTCCACTCTGAGATTCCATCCATTTAGGGAGGTACTTGGCGAACTTGACTGGATTGAAAGAATACCACACTTGGATTTAAGATCTTTACTAGAGATTTGAATAAGGGCAAGTAAGTTTCTCTATGACATAGGTAAAATGAAAACAATATTACCTGTTACTTTTATTATTTAAAAAATCCAGTATTTTCTTTGACAGCCTCTACTCCACCTTGCTTTCAGTTACATAGCTCTTTAGAATTTGTCCTCTAAAAGGTATCAAAAAAGTATTTTTAAAAACAAAACTTAAGAATTAAAAGAATTTTCAAATGGTTTTATCACTTCTCCACCACCTTTCCTCTTGTTTCCTCCTTCCAAACTTTCCCATTGTCCTTTCTGTCATTCTTCAATCTACATAGTTGCCCCTAACAGGACCTGTTTAAGCACAGCTGTGGCTGCTCCTATGCTGCAGGGCCAGTCATTGCAGAAGAACCCCATATCTGTCTTTACTAATGACTCAGGTAAATGCTGCATCCCTTCAGTCCATGTCTGTGGATATAGAACAAATTGCCTTAATTTTTAAAAATTTCAACATTTAATTAATTTTGTTATATACAAACAACAGTGCAACATATATACTCACATGTATGACACACAAGCATAACATGAAACATGTAATAGAAACACTAATTGTCAATGCTATGCAAGCAGAACTATATGTTACACAAACAGGTTATGACTATATTATATAAATGCATGTATGGGTGCACATATGCATAATGTGTTACATGGGTTTTCTATCCAGTTACTTCTTGCTTTATATTTGGGTCAGTCTTTATTACATCTAGAGAAAATAAAAGTGTATTCTGTATTATTGTTAGCTTCCTGAGTGCAGGGACCATATCTTATTTTGCCCTTCTTTCTCTCATAGCCTAGCACTGTTAGCTTCAGTCAATGACTGAAGTGAAATACAATCTGGTGCCCTGATTAGCCTTTCTTTCCTTCATCACACATTTGAAGGTATGACCAAACCAGCTGAAGGTGCTTGGAATAGTGAAGATTTGGTCTTAATTTGACTGCTGGATAGTACTTTTACAGGGATTACAGAATTAATTTAACTTGTCTTCTAATTTTTTAGCTTTCATTCTTCTTTATTTCCAACACTTGCCTCCAACATCATTCCATAGTCACTCTAAATCTAGATCATAGTTTCCAGATTATGATCTGGGAACAAGAAGGGTATCAATTTGGATTTGTTACTTCTGGTTAGTTCTGGTGCTCCTGAGATAATACTCTGGAATAAATTAATTATTTCAGTTTGTTTCAATAGAACATAAATTCTTATTTATTGATGTTATTTGATTAAAATAAACATAGAATATTTAAGAAGATTCACATCTTATCAGTCTGAATTGTTCTTTTGCCAACATGCATGTCAACTCTTTCCCACTTCTGTAGAGGATTTCATGAGGTTCTGTGGCCAAAGAAATTTATCACCTGGATTAAAGAAGTTCTTCAAACTTGCCCAGATGACTGAAGGATGATGGAGACTCATTGTGTCCCTGGGGTTGTCTTTGAGACCTTTGCATATTAGTAGATCAGAACTTGGTCACTATTGCTAGTCTCTGACAGTCCAAAATCAATCCCATTCACCATCAAAAGTAGATTCATCCAACCCACTAATTCAAGTTGAGGTTTTGGGACAGTAATGCTTTTTTTTTCTTTTTTGCTAATTAACTTCCTTCCTATTTTTATTTTTCCTTCCTTCCTTCCTTCCTTCCTTCCTTCCTTCCTTCCTTCCTTCCTTCCTTCCTGCCTGACTTCCTGCCTTCCTGCCTTTGTGTCTTCCTTCTTTCTTTATTTCTGCCTTCTTTTTCCCTTCCATCCTTCCTTCTTTCTTCTTTTTTCCCCTTCCTTCCTTTCTTTCTTTTCTAGGGTAGATGGATGAATAGGATTTTGTGGTGTACCCCCAATGGTTGAAAACTATTGTTCAAAATGACTCTATTTATTTATTCATCCATTCATTCATTTATTTAGATTTTTTTCAAGGCAATGGGATTAAGTGGCTTGCCCAAGGCCACACAGCTTGGTAATTATTAAGTGTCTGAGGTCGGATTTGAACTCAGGTACTCCTGACTCCAAGGCCGGTGCTCTATCCACTGTGCCACCTAGCCGCCCCTCAAAATGACTTTAAAACAACTAGTATGAAATTAAAAAAAAATAATTGCAGCAATTTTGTCCTTTAGCTGCCAAATATCCCATTTAGTTGATAGCTTCTCTTTGAGCTGTGGTTTTAGTTTTTTTCTCCCCTTACTATGAATTGACTTAATTGGCCAATTATTTCAAACAGAGCAAAAGCCATTTCAAGGACAGCATGCATAGACCTGTGTTGTCTCTCCTAGAGACAGAGCAAAAAGAGTTCTGGTTCTAGAGTCAGAGGAGTTCAAATCGCGCTTCTACTTACCTATTATGTGAACTCAGGTTCCCTTAACCTCTCTAGGCATCACTTTCACTGTCTATATGTTAAAAGAGCTCATCTCGATGACCTCTATGGTTCCCTCCAGTTCTGAAACTGTGTTGTTTAGGGGTGATTCTTTGAAGTGAGGAAGTTCAAAGTTTTTGACTTTGGAGGGAAAATTTGTGTCAACTATCTCTTTCTCCATTGAGAAACAAACAGCAGTATTGCAAAAGGTAATTCTGATGGTGCAACTAGGGGTGAGTTATTAGAGACCAATAGTGAAAAACATTTACATCTAGAGGAGGAAAACATCTCTAAGAAGGCAACCACTGTGATGGAAGCAAGTAGATAGAATTCTAGGTCTAGATTCTGGAAGTCCTGAGTTAAAATCAAACTCTCAAATACTTACTAGCTGTGTGACCCTGCTTAAGACACTTAACCTCATAGGTTTCAGTTTCCTCATCTATAAAATGGGAATAATAATAATAGTATCTTCCTCCCAGAGTTCTTGTGATGATTAAATAATTGTAAAATGCTTAGCACAGTGTTTGAATAGTGATTATTTATTTATGTATTTTATTATTATTGTTATTTTTATTACCAATGTGATTATCAGAAAGGCTTGTAAGAATGAACTGAAGGGAAAAACAGATGCTTCCTCCAAAGAAGTCAGAAATCAAATTATTTGAAGTCTAAAAATAATGTTTGCCTTGAGATCTCTTTGAAAACAAACAATTAAAAAAATCAAATTCAGGGTTTTTTTATTTACCTGTTAGTGGTAAGAAGAAAAGGACCTAACTTTCTATTGACCCCAGTTCTTCCCCCCCCCCCATATCTATATAAATAAATGTATTCACATGGAGCTTCTGTGAAATTCTTTTCCTCATCTGTAATCTGAGGAGATGTTGGACTAGCTGGCCTCTCAGGTCATTTCCACTTCTAAATCCATGATCCTATTACTCTCACTTCATATACTTGCTAACTGTGATACCTAGTCAATGAACCTCTCTGAGCCTCAGTTTCATCCTTTGTCAGATGAGGCTAATAATAACCTCCACTTTGCACATGAGGAGATATATGTTTGTCCTTTGTATATCAAAGATCAATAAAATGTGAACCATTATTAATGAAATAATAGGGTCTACCCATGGGATAAATTACACACAAAGGTTTTCTCATTTCTAGTGATAATTCTGTATTTTGAAGAAAATGTCAAGGCTACTAACATTGAGTAACATTTCATTGATTGGACATTGTAACAAGCCACTGAAAAACTCAGCAAGTCTACTTCCCCTTAGAAAAGAAGGGAAAAAAAGTAATAAATGGTCCCTATTAAGGGGAGAGTCTTCCAGAGGGTGGACAACAGCACCTCTAGTTACTAGCAGCTATGGGAGACTTTGGGGCACCACTTTTTAATGACTGACCTGTGTCTGACTAACCTTGCTATTTCCTGAAGCATCTGTAAGAAGCTATTGTATTCCACCCGCTTTGGGCCATTTTTTCTTTTCTTCCTTTTTTTTTCTTAAACAAGATATTTAATTGGGGCTTGTTAAGGTGGTGCAAACCACTTGGCCACTTCTTTCTTCCCTGCTCTTTCTGCCTGTTGAGACCATTTTCTGGTAATGTTTCCTTCGAAAAAATGCACAAGGTAGTGGTGTCTGCTCTCTGTCTCCTTGGCCAGTCTCTTATGGGAAAAGAAACGATGGTTACTGGCAGATTTCTTGTGAATCTGGGGCCATGTTGAGGGTTTCTGGATTTAAAATTAAAATTAGGAAACCTGAAGACCCAGTGGAGTTTTTATAATAGAGACATAACTACAGAAAATGTGTGCTGTAAGTTGTAAGCTAAAGAAATGAATGTAACAAAAGGGAGACAGAGAGAAAAAGAGAAAGAAACAGAAAGATAAGAGAAACAGGCAGAAAGCAGAGAGACAGAGAGATTCAAAACTATATTCAAAACAACAAAAAATGATTTGAGATTTTTTGAATAGGACTTTATTTGAGATGGAAATACATATAGACCTAAAAAAGACTACAAAATAGAATGGATATATACACATATATTTGCACTGTTTATACTATATATAACAATATTATACTACATATAATATTAAATATTATGATGTAAAATTATTTTGTATTCAATTAGTATCATATTCTTTAAAAGTATATGACTTTCCACAAAATAAAAGGATTATTTAAATAAAAAAATAATTTACTGATTCATTTCCCCTTCTCTCAAAATTCTGGTCATATGGTCATTAGAAATGCTTACAGTTGCATAGATTTACAAAAATCACTATAATTGTATATATCAGGTCCTAGGTTTCTGTGCATATGCTTGTGAGTCTGGAATCTGAATAGGAATGGATAATCTCTATGTCTCTCTAAAGGCATGGAGAGAGATATGGAGAGAGACATCTCTAGATAAGATAAGAAATTTATGTGAAATGTATCAATGGAGCCAAGTATATAGTTAAGTTAAAAATTACCCTGTAACTGATTTTAAGAACTGAATTTGGTTCTGATTTATATGTTCAAGAATAACAAGCTCCAAACGGATTATTATTTGAGGTAACGCTGGAAACATTTTTTTCTCCTTTGGATTTCATGTGAACTTATGCCTTCCAAAAATAATCCCACATTGAAGACAGCTTCTTAAATTAATCAAATTATTTTATTATATCTCTAAAGTCTTTCTCATAGGATTCTATTTTACCTTGATAACCTAAACCTTTAAGCATATTAAAGGCTTAACTTTTGGTTGTGGGTTTAAAAATATCTCCCACGGGACCTGCATTCACTGACAAGCTTTGGTGTTTGGCACTAGGGTGGGGTGGGGGAAGGCAAGGAGGTGATTTGGCCAGCTCTTGACATTTGAAATCTTTATCAGAGATAGCAACTTTTAAAGTTGGTGCTGATGATTTGTGGTATTGTTGTTTATCCGTCTATCATTCACTTGGACTCAGTGTTTAGATCCAAAGGTCTCAAGACCATTTGCAATCTTGCTCGGCTTGTTGTGGCAGACAGGCCAGACATCTGGCTGTCAGTTACAATTGTACCTCTGTGCCAGAAGTTGTTTTTAAGTACTCCTGATTCCCTTTGAACGCAGAACTGTGATGCACAACAGTTTCAAGCCATTAACGTGAGAGGCAGAGTCAATCCTAGGCTTTAGCCTAGTTTGAAACAAGATTTATGAGATTAAGAAGGGGGGGGTATCCATTTTGCTGAAAGGGTGGCTGTTTTAGCCTGCATGGGATTTAATGATACAGAAGTTTCCTTTCCAGTCTATACAACTTACTCTTTGAACACTGACAGAAATAGTGCATCAGAAAATTATTTTCATGGTGTTGCCATGTTTACTGTTTCCTCTTGCCTTTTCCTGGAATTTTTTTTTTAACAAAAATTGGGGGTGAGCATTAAAAACATACAAGTTAGTGGATGAAAGAGGGTATTATTAATCTCCTTTCTCAGGTTAATGTGGTTGCCTGTGATTTAAACCTCATGGACTTGGGACAGGAAATAACACCAATTAGAAACATAGACCTTAATTTTTGGACCCAGTCTTTGTAGGATCCCCTATTACCAGACTCAGAGTTATTGATACAATATATTTATTCCTCAGTCATAATAAATTCTCAGCTGGATTTATTAGGGTAGCAAACTGGTTTCATTTAATTTACAGAGTCCAACAAATATCAGTGCATGTCAAGACAAAGCTATGTTCCCCAAACTGTAAAGCAGCTGTTAAAAAGAGCAGGTATTTTTTTTTATTCTGTTAATTGTCTGCACGGGGTCAAGAGTGCTGAACAATGGAGTGCACTGACAGCATTACAACCCACTCATCTTAGATGGAGGCAAATTTTGATTTAACATCGGAATTTCGAGTCAAATAAATGAATTGTATCTTATAAGGTACTACAGGGGGAAATTCAATTTAATAGCCTCTCCTTATCCTCAAATTCAGATTGCATTGTTCGCAGGAGAGTTTTAGCATTTTATTGGAAAGCACCATTGATGACAACCACAAAATGATCCATTTTTCCCCCCAAGGTCTGTGTAAGTATATATTTTGCCTTGGTGACATTTTAAATTGTAAAACTTTCTTTTCTGAGTGGCTGTTTAATTTTAAAGGGGGGAAAAAAGCAGGAAGAAGAAAAGGTATATGTGATTACCAAGTATCAAGTGAGCCTGCCATCTTTTCTTTTTGACACCTGGTTAAGACCAGCAAATGATCCTTTGAAAAGTATTAGTGGATTCAGTTCAGCCCCTGGTGGTCTGTCTCCCATATTACATAACTAGAAAAGGCAGCTTTCAGGATTATTTCCAGTTCAAAGACAACAGATTTTCTCCAAGTTTTTCTAGAGGAGGGAAAGCTTGATACTTCTCTCTCTCTCTGTCTCTGTTTGTCTCCCCCCCCTTACCCCTCCCCCCTTACCCCTCCCTACCTCCAACCTTCTTATGAACTTGAAAATAGTGAAAGTCTTTACCAAGAAGTAAAATATAATTTGTAAGAGATTCTAGGTTCTTTGCCTAGTTACATACTTAAATCATTGTGTACTCAAGAAAAGTCACTTGATTTAAAAGAAAATATTCGAGATTTCCACTGCAAACAGAAAATCACTGAAGACTGCAGTTTTCCTAACCGCGGAAATTCTCATTTCCCATGTGCAGTTGGTTAACTCCTCACTACATCCCTAAGGAGTCTGTCTGAGGCATAGAGCACTGGGGGGAAAAATGAAAATTTCCACACTCAGAAAGAGCCAAGACAGCATTTTAAAGGATTAAAAATAAGAACAAGAGGAGTTTAAGAGGGAGGAAAAAAACAATTGTTCTTTTGTTTTGTTTCGGTTTGAAACAGCAAGGCTACATGATTCTCAGGTGTGAGAAAGGCATGAAACTTACTTCTTATTTTTATAATGCTTTTGAAGCAAAGCATCAACTATTCTAATTTTCCTAAACCTGCATGTTGTGTGGCACTGTAATGAAACCCCGAAAGAAACTTAACATCTTAATATTATACACTATCTATAGGATAACTTAAAACAAAACTAAATTAAAACAAAACAATTTTCTGAATAGGTTTTTGTTTTGTTTAATTTTCACTTCCTATGCTTTCTACCTCTCTTTAAGCATTAATTCATAACCAATAATTTCTCAGTCCACACAACTGACTATTTTATGTGTTTCTTTGTCTGTTTTGTTAAACTGAAAAATCTACTGCCCCTGGATAACATTTTTAAAAAGTTTATAAGGAATTTAGATTAGAAATGAGCTTTGACTCCTAAGACTACTACACTATGCAGAATGTGTTAGCTCTTTTCTCTATCAACCACCATTTTATTGCCGTGTGGGCGGACAGCAAAATGGTGGTTACCAGCATTTTGTTGCATGAGAGCTCATTCACAGTCAGCCTCTGAATGAACAACCTGTCCTCCTGTTGAAAGAAAAGCTGGGGCTTCTCAGGTCTAGGTCTATCTCTGGTATCAGTTACAGGGTTTAACCCAACCTTTGTATACCCTCGGGTCTCCCAGGTCCATAACCTGTATTTTTGATGTATTAGTTCAGAGGAACCTGACTTGTCATTAAAAATACAGTCAATAGCATCTTGCAGACAGATAATGCCACAGTAGATCCATGTATACTGCATTATTTGTAATTGTCCCATATTCACAGTTAGTACACAGTCCTAAGAAGGGATCTGAGATCGAGTTATCAGAAGCAATGTGAATGTGTTTCTTCTGAATAAATGGTCACTTTGGATCAAAGTTAAGGTCATTGGCAAGATAGTATGGGTTAGATTCTTCTGCAAAAAAATTGCATATTAAACTAGGAAATATTTTTGATACCTTGACAATTTGTTCATTATATTCAAATCCTTTAGTTAAAATTATAAAAAACAAAATGAGAGATTATATAATGTCCATAGTTTGATTTAGCAATCACTGTACCAAAGTATACTATTAATAGTAAATTTGAGGCTAACTTTGTCTCATCCTCATATGAACCCCCATAAGTTGGATTTAATGGAATTTTAAAGGAATTCAAAATGGACTCTGATCATCCATGGTTGAATTATCACTTTCTTTTGTTCCAACAACAAAGGTTTATTTTCAGTTAGGTGTACAGTTCTGATACTGGAGAAAACTGAAGCTTCTCAGCACATTGCAGATTTTGTGTTATCAGTTGCAGTTGCCAAACATTTGAGATGATAGGTACAGTTGCACTCCATAAAATAGATCTGTAGAAACACTGTTTATGGCACACACAACAATATTATTTTCAGCTATTTGGTGTGCAGAGGTTGTAAATAGGAAAATGTGTAAGCTATTAAATCTAGTAGCAACAAGGCTCTTAAACCAAAGTTTATTGTACCAATGCAGGCAAAAGCTTTACTTTTTTGATCTGTGGGTGTTAAATTCCTTGTCTGCACCGCGATTTTAGCTCTAGTGTTATTTATCTCACAGCATTTTAGGGAAAAGGAAATGGACAGATGTCCATAAACGACGGGCGCCACCTGGTGGTCAATAGACAACATGCAATGTTGGTAAAGCAAAGATTCTCATTAAAGCGGCTACAAAGAAAACAGCAAAGGATCCCTTTCAGTATTTGCTCTGCAGTAAGCTGCACCGGGAGAAAATTAAACGAAGCCCTCCTTGGTATTTAGATTGGATATCTACACTATCTTGCTAATCTTGGGTGATTTTTTTCAAGTTGGATTTTATGAAGTTCATTACATTAACAATGCCTCTACAAATAATGCCAACTTATGATCGGTCAGGTCCCTCTTAAAGATGCTATTTCCAAATATGTTAGGGTGAAAAGATATCAGAATATGGCCCTGACAGGCTACAATACCACTGAAATACGTGGTGAGGAAATTCAGTAAAGGGGCATAAATTTTTCATTCAACGTAAACATCTCTGGACTACTATTCACTAAACACAGTAAACAAAGAAAATATGGGCCCCTGGACCAGAAGCTCATTTGTAGGTTACAGAGCTCGAAATAGTTTTACAAAGGATATTGGGGAAAAAAAAAGATCTGATGGGCACCAAAAAGGTAACTTTGTTGTTTTTTTTTTTAAATCTAAGTCAGAGAAATAGAAAAATTCTGCCCTTTAAATGGTTTCCTGAGAGTGGTATATGCAATGGAAATGCTGAATTATTTGAATTTACTCCTAATGTGACTCTTCTACTTTTTCAAACTCCAAAATTAGAGCGCAGATTTCATATATCAAATGCTGTGCATAACGCAGAATAGGTGGTCCGTTTATAGCTCTGTACGTAAGGTGGAAATTAAATCTTCAGCCTCCAATAAAATTGTATTTCTGTAATAAAACTGCTGCACCTTGACTCCAGACTACATTGAATCCCAAATTAAACACCCCATTTACTCTACTGTAACAAGCAAATGGGTTTGCTACACTGAGCAATATCATGGAGAGAAAAAACAGATTATTTTGTGTTCTCTCTCCTATGCACAGCACACCTAAATAAGGTCATTTCCTCTCTCTTTCTTCCTTCTCAGGACAAGAAAGGATTTGATTGGGTGTGTGTGTGTGGGGGGGGTATTTGGGAAAGATGGAGGTTGGGTTCAATGTGTTAAATTCCTGACTGCTTTTTAAATTATAGAAGTCATCATACATGACTAGGCCACTCCAGTGGGCTAAAAAATCAACCAGGTAGGGTATTTACTGCAAAATGTCTTCCATGGTTTCATGAATAACTCAGTGTCATGAGCAGAAACATCTGGTCTGCCAAAGGCTGTGTAGATTTCTTTATGCATTATATATAATGTGGATGCTTTCCCCTATAATGCACCCGCATCTTACCACTGTCTGCAGCGCAAGGATGCTTCTCAATAATAGATGAGGGATTTAAGTTTAGGATCTGTTAATATGGACTATATGCATTTATCTCCCTCAGTATACAGTATTTTTTTTAAAAATGTGAATATATGTAGTGCCACACAGACATATAGGCTGGAGGTTGTTTTAGGCAGTCTATCATCACAGGCTGATGTTTTTCCCTCACCATGATAAGACCTGGTCGATACTGACTTTTAGCATTTGTACAGTGGCTTTATTTGAAATTAAAACCCGCAGAGGGTGAGCTTTGGAGAGCAATGAATACTAATGCAGCTTCCTCTTACCAACTAAAGAGCAGGCAAGCAAGACAAGAGAGAAGGTTTAATCTACCTCGAAAATACTCCAATTGAGCTCAGCTGAAACTACCCTCTAGCGGACCAAGAGTGGAATTTACTCCTTACTGGGGCCCCCTACCAATCTTCATTTAATTTATACATTCATCCTCCCACTGTCTCAGGAGAATCTAGATGTTAACCTTCAAGCACTACCTAGTGAAATGAATGTTAATCATGGAGGGATTTCAAATCAAGTTTAATAGAGGATGAGAAGTTGTGTTAGCAAGTTTCAACTCCTGCTTAAAGAACTAATATTTTTGTGTGATTGGCAAATGAGTAAAAGCTTTGATGTAGGGCCTTGAAAGTTCAAGACTTTGGAGGAAAGATTAAGAGAAGGAAAGATTTGGGAGAGTGAACATTCAACTTTCAGTCTTATGTCTTCAGAGAGGTGTGCGAATGGTTAAAGAAATGGCCAACCTTTGACTTAGATTTCAGGCTAAAATGTCTGTTGATTTCAAGAGTCAAGATCATAGAAATGGAACTGGAATGATTTTAGGGGTTATCTGGTCTGATCTCATTTTACAGAAGAGGAAACTGAGGCCAGGAGAAATGACTTATCCAAGGTCATATAGGTACAGGTGGCAAAGTCAGGATTTGAATCCCAAATCCTCTGACTCTCAGGCCAGTTCTCATTTCACTGAAAGCTTCTATGCTTTACATTGGATTTGTAACTGATTCACATCAGAATTTCTTTGCAGAGGAATCTACATTTCCCTGAACTAAGAGATCTAGAAACCATAGTGTTAATAGCTAATGGATTCATATGATTAATATACAGTACTTGTACTTTAGGTATAGCCACAAACTGTACCTTGTGCTTCATTGCTTGTACAGACATCTGAAAAAGTTCTCTTTCAAGCTTTTGTTCTTTTTAAATATTCCTCTCTATGCTCTGTCACATTTCCTAGAAATGTAAAAGCTATATTCCACTCACGTTTGACCTCAAAGTATAAACAGAGAAGAGAACATAGAAAAACATTGTCATCTTTAAAAACTACTTGAGACTTCCCTTTTTTCCTTTCAATACTCTTTCTTCTCTTCCTCAGCTCCATTTTTTCCCCATTGATCAGCACATCCACTAATTTACACCCATCTAATTTAGATCCACCTGACCTTTCCCCACATATTTTAATAGCTTCCTCAGTGGTCTACTCCTGCCTCTATTTTCTTACATCATCCAGTTCATCCTGACAAAATTTTTTAATTCATGAGCCTGAAAATGTCATACTTAAACCCACAAAATTTTGTTGACTCCTCATTACCCATTTTGCTATCTCTCCATTACCCTTAGGATAAAATTAAAATCTTAGCTGTCATTCAGCTTCCTCAAACTACCTTTCTAGGGTTATTGTTTCATTGGATTCCCTATCCTGGTTTTATATGCCAACTATATTAGACAACAAACTATTCTTTAATTTTGTCTTCTTGCCTCACCCCTTTGTATGCAGAATTTCTTCCATTCCCAGAACAAACTCCTCCCACATTTCTGCTTATTTGAACTCTTTTCTTCTTTAAAGATTCAGCTCATTTTTTACCTTTTTTTCCTTTGACAAGTTCCTTGACTAATCTTTCCCTTCTCAAATTAGATGATCACATATCATAAGTTTAGATCTGGAGGGAATGTTATAGGTCATCGAGCTCTCATTTCACAGATAAGGAAACTGAGTCTGGGGGAGAGTCAATGACTTGCCTATGGTCACACAGCTATTAAGAATCTGATGTAGGATTTGAACTCAGGTCTTCCTGAGTCAAAGCCCAGCACTCTCCCTACTGCACCATTAAGCTGTGGTCTCATTTTGTGTGTCTGTCTTATTCGTTTATGTATATCTTCTGTTTTCTATTGGATTGTAAGATTGTGAACAAGGACTACTATTTTCTTACTTTGTACCCTCAGCTCCTGACGAGAGTGTCTAACACATTGTAAGTGGGTAATGAAAGTTGATTTATATTGGTTTTCATTCAGATGCAATGGATCCCACTCAGTGCCTTTCTCCTAAACTGAAGTTGATTTTCAGTTACCTCAAAACCTCTAATGGTCCAGGATAGTAGTGACATTTAAACATTAATTTACCAGCAAAGCAGATAAAGAAATAAGTGGCCATTTGCAAGGGCATGCACCTGTAGACCTGTCTACTGGGGATGTTGGGGCTGGTGGATCTCTTGAGCTCTGGTGTTCTGAGCTGCAGCAGAATCAGTTGGATTGGCCTCATCAAACTACTATCAATAGATGGGATAAGATAATCAGGTTGCCCATGGAGGGACTGATCAGCCTGGGTCAGAAATAGAGCAGATCAAACCTTCCATGCTGACTAGCAGTGAACTTGATCTCATTGTTCATTGTGCTAATAGACTCGTCAAGGTGGGGAGACTCAATCCCCCCCCCCAAAGATTGAATAAATGTTTTTTCTTGGTTCATCAACACCAAATTCAGTATTTGTTTTTCAGGTTCAAGAGTTGTATCCTATTTCAAAGCTTTTTATACGTATATGTTTCTGAATCAGACAAAGATTTGTACATATTTCTAAAGATGGGCTAATGAATCAGGCTTAGCAGCAAAGGCAAACTTAATATCCAGTGCCTATACTTGCAACCTACTCCATTGTCAAGGTCTAAATGTTTTTCATAGGTATGAATATAGTTAGACACCAAACAGACTGACAACAAGCCAGTCTCCAAAAGATGATTCATTAGGGATGCAAAACAGTAGGGTTAATATAGTTAATTTTATCTGGGCATTAGGTCCCCAATCACAAATTGTGGCTTTTGTCATGTCTTCTGTAGATCTCTGAAAAATGATTTCATATAAGAGAAGGCTAAAGAAGGGATTCTTGAGTGCTAATGTGAGATTTTCCATCAGCTTCCCAACCTCATTTCCTCATCTGTAATGATAATTATACTAATTAGTCTAGGTATCACACCTGTGTAACATCCTTATCCCTATTTTACAGATGAAGTAACTGAGACATGGAGAGGTTAATTACTTGCCCCAAGCCATGTAGCAAAATCACTAAGTATCACAATCAGGTTGAAAATTCACCATTTCTGCTTTGGGGTAATTTTCCTTCTCTGTGAAGAAGGGATATTATTTATTCTTTTTTTCATGGGGACCTGGTGATGGTTAAGTAACAGTTAAGATAAAAATGTCATTCATGATTAGGTATTCATTATTAACATATTTCTCTCCTAGCAAAATGCCTATTATTTTTGTTAGTGTGGGGTTACTATTGTTGTCACAATGTTATATGCTTATAGAAAAATAAATATTAGACTGAAAACCTGGAGAAAATAATCGGAGGTTTGGGGCAAGTGGCTGTAGTCTCTTGAATTTTATATGACAGCATATTCAAAAAAGGGCTGAGTTGATTTTTTTTTTTTTTGGCTTGGACCTGTTGAGTTTATCTGTGTAAAGAACTCATGAGAAAATCCCTCTCTGGCGGAATTCTGCATATTTATATTCGTTAAAAAAATACTTTTGGCACTGAGAGGTTCATTAATTTGCCCAATGTATTTGAGATAGCACTTGAGTGATCGATTGTTCCTCTAGTCACTATCCTATGCTGTCTTACTTTATTTTTATTTTAACTGGAAGATAATGTACGTTTTCCCCACCCGACCATCTTAGCTATAGCTTTGTAAGCAGTTCGTCAAATGGCATTCTTGCATGCATATATTTAGAGAACAATGTGAAGTATTTATCCCTTGGGATAAAAAATCAACAATAACCCAACTTGAAAACACAGATGGTTCTGATACAGTCTGATAAGAATGTAAACAGGAAAATATCTTTGTTGACTTTTTTTCATAATCAGTAATAATTAGTTATTGTCTAGAGATGAATTACATTTTTTTATTTCATGAGAATTACCATGAACAATTGCCTCAGAAAAGTGAAGTTGGATTTTTGACATTGGTTGAGGGAGAAATGATATGTGCCAGAATGTCTCATTAATATTCTTCTTGATTGATACTGGGGAACAAAAGCTTTGGAGAAGATCATTTCTGTATTCTCATTTCTGATTTAGAAATAATGTACCCTTCAGGCAAATCCATGAAGGGATGAATGGAAAGTTGGAATGAGAATTTAACATTTCTCCATAGTGCCTTATGTAAAGAAATGAAGCTTTCATTGATTTCCTTTATATTATTGTTTTTGGATGAGGATAATTTCTTCCTTCACTGGAATTTGGATTGTGTTTTCATGAACCAAATATATTTTTAAAAAAAGCTTTATTGATGTCTTTTTTTACATCAAAGTTATTTATACTTCTTCCTCCCCATCCCTAGTTAGTTAAGTAAAAACAAATAATAAATTGGCAACAAATTATGTCAGAGTATGCAACATTTTGCATCCATAATCCCCCACTTCTCTTCTAAGAGGTGTATTTTATCTATTCTGATAATAAATGTCATTTGTATGCGTTAATTATTTAAAAAGGAAACAAACAAATGTTTGTGGTGATAGTGGTGAGACTCCATAGATCATCAGCATTTGGAGTCAGAAGACCTGAACTTGAATTTCAACTCAGCCACTCAGTATTCATATGAATACTGGGGAAATTCCTCTCTGGATCCATTTCCTTATCTGCAAAATGAAGGGGCTATCTCCATAGTCTTTCTGTGCTCTGGATCTCTGAACCTATGATTTCAGTGAAATAGGGGAAATGAGAATAATAACTCATTTTTCAAGGTCTTGGAAGAAGATAGGATGTTTTCTATATGCCATTACCTTCCTTTCCATCCTCATTGTCCCTTCAATAAATGCTGATATCCAAGTCTTTTCCTTTCCCCTCCTTTTCTGTGAACCCATCTTCCTAAAAACCACTCTACTGAAATTAAGATTTAAGTATATCCGGAGAGAAAAAACTTTCTCTATCTCACCTCAATATACCCCACAGATTAAATTCAGACACCATTTTTATCCCTTTTGGGACATGACTATGATTTATAGAAAAACAAATCATGTATAGGTTTTTTGGCCATGTTCCTAGGGCACCAAAATAATTGACTGAAAAGTGAAAAGTTAAGCCTAAAACTTCATTATCTATTCCATTGGATGTTAAACCATCCTACAAATTATTTTCCTCTGTGTTATGCCTTTGGCTTTGGCATCATCTAAACATATCTATAGGGTCCAACTTAAGTTTATAAGTTTGGGTTGGTATTTTTTCTAATTTTTTGAAAATCAAATAATTTTATTATTAAATTTAGTCTTTTTCTTTATTGTTTCATTCTGAATTATCATTGAGAAGTGCACTCCTTTCTTTTCTCTCAAATATATGGACTGGATAGTTAAAAATTTGAAATTCATATGAAAGAAATATAAATAATCAATTCAATTGAGTCACTCTTGACACCCCCAAAGTTATTGGACATTCCTCCTTTTCTACCCCTTAACTTCTGGAGAACCACATGGAGGGGACATATCCTCTTCTATGATCTGCACTGGGGTAATTTATATTTAATGATTTAATCAATATCCTGGCTAAATGAATTAAAAACATACTCAGCAAGTCTGTAGATAACATGAAATTAGGTGGGATTACTAATACTTTGAGAGACAGTAATAGAATTTAAAGCAATCTAGATAAATTAGATGCCTATCTAATGGTCCATCAGAGACAGGAAACAATTCAATAAGGACAATGGAAAGGAAATATAACTGCAACAAGAGAAATTTCAAGACAAGAGAGATTAAACATAGGTTTGGCTAAAAATGATCTGAGAGTGACAGTGGGACACAAGCTGACTGATGAGTTGCTAACATAACATTGATATTAAATAGTTATATGATGATGATGAGATATATCAAATGCAGTATGAATTAGAGACAAGAAATAAGACTTGTATTATATTCTATATAGGTCTTAGAATGTTTTGTTTAATTAGTGTCTATAACTTAAAAAAAACAAAAGATTTGAGAAACCAAAGAGAGTCCACATTAGAGAAACAAGAAAATGAGTTATGGGATAGAAAGTATTTCCTGGGAAATGATTGGAGGTTGTTTATCCTGGAAAAAGAGAAGGCTAAGGAGTGACTTAATAAGGGTCTGCAAACAATGAAAGATTACTAAAAGGAGAATTCTGACTGGACCAAGCAAAGAGAATGAGTTTAAATTGTAACAAGAGAGAAATTTCTTGGACAGGGGAAAGACTCACTTGACTGTAGCAGTGATTAAATACTAGAAATTTCCACATTAAAACCCCTACCACCATCACCATCACTTCTACCCTTCCCAGACAGCATTAGAAATAGGACAGAAGTGGCTTAGATGCATTTGGTGTTATCCTACCTGGAAATAAAGCCTGAACCAGATGATCTCTTGAGGTATTATCAGAATCATCATATAGCTGGAAGGAGAAATATGCCAAGCAATTTGATATCCTAGAGTTTTCATATTAAAAAAAGTAGTAGTAAGTATTTATAGAGGGCACTTTTGCTGGATGTGACTCCATATTAAAGCTATTTTAGAGATCAAGTAAGTATTAACATCTTTTCCTCCAAAGTCTTGCTTATGATTTAATCTCTTATTATACACATATGGTGGAGTTTTATTTGTTTGCTTGCTTTTAGAGTACTATAAGTGTTCCAGCAGGGATCTTGCTTTGCACCTGTGTTTTTTCTTGAAAAAGAAATAGGATATGTAGTTTATTGGCTGCTGTTCATTGGGGGAAAAAAAGATTGCAATTTGGTGAGAACCCACTAGGAAGGGTAGAAAGGGAATAGGCCTACACTTCTTGTCCACCTTCTTGTTGGCAACAAGATCCTCTTGTCTCCAAAATTTCCATTTGCTTTATTGCAACAGAAAGCAATGGTATGCCCCATATGTAATTTTCACATTCCATGCCCAACATACCATTTTCAAAATTTAAAATCATGATTTGTCCATGTATGATAAATATATCACAGGTTTGAGACTTAGAATGGTAGAATTTTGGAGCTGGAAGCAACCTAGAAGATCTTTATATTGTAGATGAGGGAGCCGAGACCCAGTCCTATTGGACTGAGACCCAATCCCTAGAGCAAATTGCTCTAGGTCAAATAGTGTGTTGTGTTAAATAGAATCAGCACTTAGGATAAATGCAAGCTATTCTTAATATTATCAGGAGGGAGAAGGGTACTTTGGGAGGTAGGTGCTATTGTTAATCTCCATTTGAAAGTTGAAGAAACCGAGGTAGACACAGTCTAAGCAATTTGCCCAGGATCAAACTGCTAATATCTGAGATTGTATTTGCACCAAGATCTTCATAACTCCAGGTCAAGCACTCTACCCACTTAGCAATCTCTCAAGTTTGCTCTTTTTTTGGCAAGGCAACAGGGTTAAGTGACTTGCCCAAGGTCACAAAGCTAGGTAATTATTAAGGGCCTAAGGCTGGATTTGAACTCAGGTCCTCCTGACTCTAGGATGGGTGCTCTATTCATTTGTTTGCTCTTGATTGGTTTCTTATGAGCTATAGTGAATTTGCAAGTCAATTAGCCAAACTGGTTAGATTCATGTATAAAATAAGTATAAATAAGTTCTAAATAACAATCCAAGGAGTTTTTGAGTAAAATAGATGGCTTTAGTTCATGAATTTTATGTATTTTAAATTTTTTTCCACAATTATATGTAAAGATAGTTCTTGACTTTCATTTTTGTAATATTTTGAGTTCCAAATTTTTCTCCTTTTCCCTCTTCCATTTCACTTTCTCAAGAAAGAAGTTTGAAACGGGTTATACATGTACAATCATGTTAAACATATTTCCATATTAGTCAAGAATCAAAAGAGAAAAATGCCCCCAAATTAAAAAAAAATGAAAATAGTATGCTTCAATATGCATTCAGGCTCCAATAGTCCTTTCATTGTATATGGTTAGTATTTTCTATCACAAGCCTTTTGGTATTGTCTAGAATCATAATATTGTTGAGAAGAAAGTTTATCACAGTTGATCATCTCACAATGTTGCTGTTACTCTCCTGGTTCTATTTACTATGAAGTTTATTTTGGCAGCTCAAAGGTATTTTTGTTTCCTTCTGAGGTCAAGCTTTGGTTGGGTGAAGATTTTGGAAAGATGACTTTTGTGTTTGTCAACTACTCTTCTATTTACTTGTCCCTTAAATTCTTGGTTATATAAACTAGAAACTCCTAACTGTGCTAAAAAGAAGAAAACACCCAGATGCAATAAATATCAGACTTTTCTGAGCTCATCTGTCTTCACTGATGCCCTTTAATGACAACAGTGTACAATGACCGAACACATTTTAATAGAGGAATTATGGAAGTTTCAATGGATTCAAGATTTTTCTTACTCGTACCACAGAGTATTCAGCAAGATGAGTGGGTGGGTATGATTTTGTTATAGGTTCTCATCTATGCCTCAATCTTCCAGTATTGAGAAATAAGAAGTCATGCCTAGTGGTGGTGATTAGTGAAAATAGAAAAAAACCAAAATGGCAGTTGGGTGGTAGCGTGGAGAGCGCCTTGGATTTGGAGACAGGAAGATCTGAGTCCAAATCCCACTTCAGAAACTTGATAGTTGTGTGATCCTGGGTAAATCATTGAACTTACATCTGACTCACTTTCATCATCTTTCAATAATAATAATAATAAGTTTTATATATACATATATTCTCTTGAAAGTAGGAATTCATACATATATATATATAAATTCCTACTTTCAATAAATTTCCTCACTTTCATTATTTTAAAAAATTATTTATATATTTATAGTCTTGAAAGTGTATATATATATATATTTATAGTCTTGAAAGTGTATACACACACACACACACACACACACACATTTTCAAGAGTCATTTTGAGGATCAAATGAGATAAAAATTGTAAAGGCTTCTCCAAGTATCTGGCACATAGTAAACCCATATAAAATTTTGTTTTTTTTCCTAAAAAATGGGTGTTGAGTCAGCCTACAGAAAAGAAAGGGGCAGGGATAAGAGTAAACACATCCAAATCTCTACTAAAATTAGATCTTTGCTACTTAGGCATTTCTTTGGTTTTAGAATTTAGTCTCTGAGCTGTCTTGCTGGCTAGCTAGAGCTCATCTGTAATGTATAATATACTTATAAATTGTTAGAATTAGAAGGGACCTTTTCTCCATAAGCACTTGATTAAGGAATTACTTTTTTCTCTTTTATTACTTGTTTTTATTATCTCTGTGCCTGTGGCAAGCCACTTGACAGCCATGCATCTCAGTTTCCCCTTCTGTTAAGTCCTGAAGAGACTGGACTGGATGACTTTCAAGGTCCCTTCTAGTACCAGATTGATGACCTCTACCTAGTCCAGATAAAGTAACCAAGTTACCTACCACAATTGAACTATCTTTTCCCATGCAGGCTCTTATCCACTTCCTGAACTAGAACTAAATTCAAGGAGGAGGTTAAACTGAAATCAAACATGAATTCCCAGGTCTAGTCTAATAGCCTTCCATCTCTTTCCAGTTAGTATTTCTCAACCCTGAGTCAGACCTGCTAGCTAAGGGGCCACCTTTAAAGTGATATAATTTCCTGACAAGCAGAAAAATAACAGGAACTAAAATGATTGGGGACCCAAAGTCCTTTAATGAATGGGAGAAATTGGCCTATGGCCATAACCCAAGTGACTTTTTGACAACCAAAAAATGCTATTTCCCTCCCAACACTGAACCAATGCTTATCTCCTGAGCCACTTCCTTAGAAACTGGTAGTTAGTCTACAGTTGGCATTTTTCATTCCAAAGAACAAAAAGGTTTATGTGCTGTTTGGGTTGGGGGGGGGGGGGAGAAGGATTAACAAAACAAAAAGGGTGAGTTTTTAAAATGATTAATCTTTCAGTTGCAGTAGATAGACATCTAATAGACATCTACAGGGAGCTGAGTTATTTCATACTGATGTGAGACTAGAGCAAGGAGAGTTCTAGATTCATGGACTGTGTTGGGACACATAATTTAAATCTAATCACAATGCCTGTGTGAGTTCAAATACAGGCAGTACCCCGCTCCCATCTATCTGTCTGTCTATCTATCTATTTATCCATGCAATTAAGCTTGGCTTTTGGTAAACTTAATCATTGTTAGACTTTTTTTTCAACCACAGAGTCCAAAGGGATTTGTTTATCCATCCTAGGAAATCCTCATGAAGGAGGCATATTATAAATTTCTTATCCCCACAAAAGAAAATTGAAGACCTAAATTATGATATGCCAAGTCAAACTCTCTGACATAGTCCTTCCATGACTACATATTTATTCTTTGATGTAGCCACAATTTTAAAGGACTTTAAATTTTAAAAAAACCCACAATTTTATATTTGATCCTTGAGGGACTTTATTGAGTACATATTAGGAAAATTCCTTTAGCAGAGAGGATAGTTTAGAGGAGAAAAAAAAGCTGAAAGTAGAATAAAAAAAGATCAATCCTAGATTCTAGGTGTTATAAAAGAAGATGCTAGGTATTATAAAAGAAGAACATTTTTCTTAATAAAGCTAGTCTAAAACCTCAGATCATGTTATCAAGCTGAGTCTTAGTTTCCTCAGAGGAATCTAAACTCTATGTGCCCTTCCAGCTCTAGCATTTTGAACCCGTGGGTTCTAGGTAACTTGGACTTAGTTTTATATTCTACAGCATCAAGTAGAAGAAAACAGTGAATAAAATGCTTCTGTCAGTGCTGCTGACATAATAAGTAGAAGTAACCAAGGAGGCTTGACAGTCACCACATCTTGTTCCTTCCAGTGGTCAGGAAGACATAGAAAGACCATGACATGTAACCATGACCTGTCACTGTCTCCTGAAGTCACCTAGTCTTATCATCTGAACTGATATTTTTTTTTATCTTTCAGACCCTCCACTACTATCTAACCTACCCATATAACCCAAGGACCTCTGGATCTTGGAAACTCCCTCCAAGTGACTTTTAAGGGACCTGTTGAATTTTCTTTTATGAATTGTTTCTCCTGTTTAGAGAGTGAATTCCTTAAGAGTAGGAATTATCTTTAGTGGTGCTTTTCATAAAATACAGAAAAATGATTTTTTGTTTGCTGAAGTACACTTCATAAAGTGATCTGTAAACTGGTGATAAGCAACCTATATCTGTTACTTCTCAGGAGACACCAGTACAGGCAGATTCAGGAAGAGGACACCTGTTTCAGGCCCTTCTTAATAGGCCCATGATGGGTTCTGGACCAGCCAGGAGTTTTTAAAAGAAGAAATCCCTTGTTGGTTATAATCATTGGTGCCTTTTTAACCATGCTCCAGCTGACAGTTTGGAGGCATCCGCTGCCTGGTTTCAGCCTTCAGGGAACTAAAGCTACAAGCTTTTTGCTCACAAGACCCATTCTATTATGAAATGTTGCCCAGAGCACATTACTGCAGCAGCTAACCAAGAGGGCCAGGCACTTATCAAAAGAAACAACCACATCTTCCATCGCCATCAAGAGTATATTAATATGAGGAAGTGAGAAGAATACTTTAGAGTTTGGCAGAGAATGGGATGGCCGCGTTGTTGTGAAATTACTTTATAAATATAATAAATATCATTTATTCTTGTAATGTAGAAGGCACTATGTGAGATATATAGCAATTGTGCTGAAAAATATTTTTAAACCACTAGACTCTGCCATCTGGGTAGCATGGAAATCCAGTTTATAAGTGTTAGAAGCTCATTTGATGCCACTGTTTTGACCCAAACTCAGTTCCAATGTTAATTGATTTACTTAATAAGCAATATGATATTTCTCCTTTCTTCACAATAAACAATCTATAGATTGCAAAGGCCCAATTACTAGTTATATTTATAAATAGTAATTCAGATGATTACAAATAAATATCAAAGAGTGATCAAAGGATGAATGGATAAGGAATCATTTAAAATTGAGATAGCATGAAATTGCTGAATAGAAATCTTTCAACTGGGGAGGTGTAGGAAGTCTCTTCAATGCAGACCTATCTGGGTATTTATTGATTGACATACCTCTGTATGCTTAGAATTGGCCTATTAATAATGACAGCAATGCTTTAAAAAAGGCTATTGAACAGTTTCCCTGCCAAGGTCTGACACTTGACTAGTTATTAATAGGAGGATAAATACCCTCCTGAATGTAATTTAATATGCATTACATTGAATATTCAAACAAGTACCTCGATTTATGTCTCTGTCTCCTAAACACTAAACTTACTAGAATTTTCATGAAGCATGAGCCCAGACAGATGCCATCAGAGAAATGAAGAACTGGAGGCTGTGGCTGGAGTAGGGGGGGAATGAGATGGGCCAGTCACCTATCAAGAACCAGGGATGATTGATAGATAGCTGGTGTGCTTTAATGTTATCCCTCCAAGGTAAAGAGAATACAAGGAAGGGTTCCCAATATATGGGGCAAACCACCTCTAGGGAATTAAAGTTGGTGTGGGGAAGGCATAGATACAGAAGATGGTCCAATGGGAACAAGATAAGTTTCAATCTGCATTAGTACAGAGAACTTAGTCTTACTGGAATATCTGGCTGTGAGTGCAATTGATGTATATTCAATCTCAAAAAATTTCTTAGGATGTTATACATTTTGGAAGTCCACTTCAGCTAATTGGTAGGAATTTATGAAATATATTCTATATATTAGACACTGTTCAGTGCTGTGTATATAGAGATAAAAATGAAATGGAGCAGCATTTGAAATAAAGGACTTTGAATGAGGATATATTGAATTTGGAAAATAACATGCATATATACGTAAACACAAGATATAAAAAATAAATGGAATATCGGTGATGGAGGCACTAGTAGCAAGGGGGATAAAGAATAGATTCATATAAGAAGACATACTTGAGCTAAGCTTGGAGATCTTAAGAATTGTAGAGGAGGAAGGAGTATGCATCAGGCATGAGGCACAGCTTGTACAAAGTTCAAGAGGTGGGGAGATGGGATTGTCATATACCATGAAATATCAAACTGGCCAGGTTTGCTTGCAGTAACTAAGTATCTGAAACGAGCCTGGAATGGAAAGTTTAGAATCAAATTGTGAAGTGTCTTTAAAGTCAAAGAAAAGCACTTGTAATTGTTCCTACAGGCAATTGAGAGTCTCTGGAGCTTCTAGTACAGGAGAGTTACATAATGTCACATCTCATTATCAACTAGTCACATGTAGGAACTCCTGTTTATAAATGGCATTTTGTTGTTTCTTGAAGGAGAAGAAAAAGACCATGACATCAGGGAGATTTTAGAATTTCACTGTGTCAGCTGTTATTGTTTGTCCTTTTCTTTTCTGTTCTTTTCCTTTCTTTTTTCTCTTCTTTTCTTTTTCGGTTTATTGCAAGGCAAATGGAGTTAAGTGGCTTGCCCAAGGCCACACAGCTAGGTAATTATTAAGTGTCTGAGACTGGATTTGAACTCAGGTAATCCTGACTCCAGGGCTGGTGCTCTATCCACTGCACCACCTAGCCACTCTTGTCCTTTATTTTCAAAGTAGATCAGCACCTTCAAAGAATGTTGTCCTTGACTTTTATATGAATTGGATTTAAGTAAAGCAGAGTTTCACAGTTACAAGACTCTCTCTTCCAGATTCGTCAAAATCTGGTGGCAGGACAAAAGTCAAGATGACAGTCAATGGCCCAGGATGCAGTGGATGACCTTGATTTCTGTCATACCTGACCAAGCTCTAAGCTTGCTTCAGCCACCTTCATGACTGTTGTCAGTGATGAGTATTGGATAGAGAAAAGAAATTAAGCTTAAAGTTCAATTAGTCCTAGATGTTCAGAGATATAAAAATAATTTGTATTTAGTCATAGAATTATTAGTAATATAACAAATCATCCCTAGTAATCATATCAGCAGAAATAAAAAAAAACCTTAAGGCAAGGGCAGCTGACAACATTCTCCATTGGACGAATAATAGGAAGATGCTCTGTAGATCATCAGTAGGTGAAATAAAAGTCTCAGCTTCTGAGGGCAAAAATGTGCTTGTGCTTTTTTTTGACAAGCCTTGCTTGGTCTGATCTATTTATAATACTTCAGAGTGTACTAGTACTTTTTTTGTAATATAAAAAGTAATAAAATCTTAGTAATATGAACCTCACTAGAGGAATTTGCTATTAAATTGTTGCTGAGTGTGCTGAGGTTTGGGGGAGAATTATCGAGTTTGCAGATTAACAAAGCAGGTTCTGGTAGCATTAAAATTGAGTCAATTATACCTTAAAATCAGGAATTTTTGTGGGTTTTAAAATAAGGATTTTAAAACAGATTAAAAGCTTTGTTTGTAGTCCTCAAGTGGGAGGCATATTAATTAGTGTTTGTATATAAACTAATTTTATGGTTGTCCATGGGTTTAAGTGCCATTTGTGAACAGGAGCTATGAGTTCCCACGTGTGACTAGTTGATAATGAGGTGTGACATTAATTTTAAATACGTATTTTCTCCCTTTTCCTTTTATACTTATATTTTTATCTTTCCCATTTCAGCCATTAGCAGCAACTGGGAAATAATGAGAAAAGGATCCATGGAGTCACTAGTTCAGGCTCCCAAATTGGATTTGAAATCCAGTCTTTAAGGTTTGCAAAGTGCAGGACATGTATTTTCTCATAACAATACCATAAGGATGATTCTATTATTATCCCCATTTTACACATAAGGAAATGGAAGAGAGGTTAAATGACTTATCCAAAGTCACACAGTTTGCAAGTGTCTGCTTCAAGATTTGAAATCAGTTACCACCTCACTCCTAATTACAGAGCTCTTGCCCCAAACTCCACCTAGTTGCCTCTCCAAAGACCCAGATGTGAATCCTTCCTGATCTAATTTGTAAAATTTGGAAGGTTGGAATAATTATGAATATATGATCCTATAGTCTGTGATGGGCAATTAAGTGACTCAATGTATAGAATGCTGGGTGTGAAGTCTGGAAGACTCATCTTCCTAAGTTCAAATCTTATCTCAGACACTTCCTAGCTGTGTGATCCTGGGTGAGTCACAATTCAATTTGCCGCAGTTTCTTTATCTGTAAAATGAGCTGGCTAGTAGTTTTTGGAAAGAAAATCCCAAAATGAGATCAGGAAGAGTCCAACATGACCAAAAATTGAGTAGTAACAAGTTCATGATCTCCTGGAGGGCACAAAAGTGCTTGCTCTGTGAAGGGAAGACAAGTCACTTACCCTGAAAGGATGCCTGAAAGAGGGGAGAATGTCAGTGTTTTTGCAGCTTAGTCTGGGGAACCACTGCTGTTAAGATGAGCCTGGGGATGAGTCTGTTTTTTCACTGTTGACATTTCCCAAGTTGCTCAAAGTTGCTCAAAAGCAAAATTAAGGAGAGTATTTGTTCTCTGTCACATATGGACAATCCAACAGGCTTGAAGGCTACCCCTCTCTGTCATTCTTTGTCTAAGAGCCTGCATCTTTGAAGACAAGGAGTTTAATCACCTAATTGAGGACTGAGTCCCCCTAAAAGGGAAAAGCTAAGTTTATTTTTTCCCCTAAGTTGAGGAAAGAATGGGGAGAGGGATGGAACTTATCTTCCACTGTAAATAGCTATTTTGATTGCCTTTTAATCAATCTATTAATTTTTTTTATAATTTATATCTCCCTACATACATTCTATGTTCCAGCCAAAACAACCCCCTTGCTGTTCTCTGATCCTGGCAAGCCATCTCTCACCTTAGGACCTTTGTACCAATTGAATACCATCTTGGGGATCTCTCCTTCTCAGAATTCTTTTCTCCCTTTAAGGCTCTTTAAATTTAAAGCCTCTGTTTCTCTCTCTGCCTTGTTAATTATTGCACCCTCCTCCAAAGATCATATTTAGAGTTACCTATTTAAATGTTTTATTCCCCTCCCTCCCAGTAGAATATGAACATTTGGAGGTCAGGGACTATATTATTTTTGTCCTCATATCTCTGGAACCTGCCTAGCACATTTTTTGTTGTTGTTGAGGTATTTTTCAGTTATGTTTTACTCTTTGTGATCCCATTTGAAGTTTCCTCGGCAAAGATACTGAAGTGGTTTGTCATTTCCTTCTCCAGTACATTTTACAGATGAGGAAACTAATGCAAAGAAGATTGATTGACTTACTCAGGGTCACATTGCTAGTAAATGTCTGAGACCAGATTTGAACTCAGGAAGAAGTGTTTTCCTGACTTCAGACCTGTCCCTCTATCCACTGCCAGTGAGTACATAGTAGGTGCTTAATAATTGCTGTTTGGCTTGGCTAAGGAAGCCATTTGACCAAATTGCTTGTAGACATTGGCATTCATGGAACTGGCATGCCCAATCCTTCTCCATGACTGACAGGTTATTTTCAAAGCATTCAGAAGGAACACTTATGATGCTAAGACTTTTTAAGCACTAAGTACTTTGAAATAATGAGGGCAATAGAGAGATGACAGTTGCAAGAAAGTAGCTCTTCAAAATGTAGCTGCAATAATAGGAACAACTAACATTTGAAGACCATCCTTCTAGCATTTTGAACATTTTGAGATAATCCGGTTTTAATGGTAAGCCCCAAACCCCTTGGATTAAAATAATATCATGTAACCATTTAATTATCTGAAATTGATAGCAGAATCTTCACAAATAAGAAAAGAATATTGTCCCTTAGCCTGGGTCACCATTCTTCCCTTTTCAGAAAATATAAAATATGATCTCATTCACTATTTTTTTCTCTCATTTTAAGTGCTTGTGTTCTTTAGCAAGTTAAAAATTTCATCTTTTATGTGTGTTTTGAAAAAAATCTTTGCAGTCTTATGATCTTTCTGATCCATTGGCTACTAAGTTTGGAGAAAATTCTAAGTATTTCTTTTTCTACCCTAAGGAAATTAAAGCAATCTATCTTTTCCAGATACACAGAGCAGCAACTAGGTCTGGGTAAAAGGGGCTTTGTCTCAGGAGGTTGAAATTCAAAGGGTACTGATTGTATTTGTATTCCTTCTTCAGGTAGAAATAAATGAGCCCAGCACTAATTAAGTAAGAATTAAGCAAGAATTATTCTTGCTAATTAAGCAAGACTAATTAGTTAAAATACAAGTTACTAGCTAAAGCTTCTATAGTCATGTTCTCTGATGCCTTCCCTAGCCTGGCCCTTTCTTGGCACCATAATGTTCCACACATGGGGGCTGGAGGTCAGTGTTTCTGTCTCCTCCTCATGAGATGATCTCCTATCCTATGGTACTTCTAAAGTCCTAGATACTTTCATGGGTATCTTTTCCATAAACCCACAACTTTTGGTCAAAGTCATGGCTCTGAAAATCTCAAATCACTAATGTGATATTCATAATAGAAATGAATATATAATGAAAGATACATTCTTCTCAACTTATTGATTCCCTTTTAGACCATACAAATTAATGCTAGAAAAGGTTATGTTTGTATGGTCTCAGTCTGAGAGTAATAAAAAGGAAATATTAGAAATTTCAGAATTCCAAATGGATACCTGGATAGTATGGTCTTAGATTTCAAAATGCAATTCTATAATTCAGATTATGGAATCCCTATAGCTATTTTCCAAGGATTTGAGGCATTCACACTGGATTAACCAATAGTGTCTTCAAGATTAATTCCACAAACAATAGGATACAATATATCATGACACAGATATGCATCTCCCAAATATACATGTTTTCTTGGAAAGGCATTTTAAGTGAGACATCTGGGCAATTTTATTTGTGCTTCAAGTAAAGAACCTGTTTTAGCTTGAAGTCTTGATCAACCTGATCAACAAGGTTAGTGCCCCAGGTATTATCCCTTTACCCATGAGCAGCACCCTAGGATTTATTCATGCTTGGGAGCACTTCTGCCTGAATCTAGATTGACTCTCCAGGTGTCCTGTCTAGAAGGATGAATTTTCTATGGAATGTTCCTACTTCTCTAATGTGCTTATTGACATGGAAATATAGAGGTTGAATTGTTTGGTATTTAGGTCAGATAGATGACAATTATTTTCCAATTGGAGGGATTATTCAAAAGGTATTGTCATAAATTATCATAGTCTGCTATGTCTTTTAAAAAAACAAGTCCATTTATAAGTTGAACTCTATATAGTAGTAATAATAATTATGATAGTGATATGCTTCATAGGCAGTTTATGAATGTAGACCTCTGTTTCCTACAAAGCAATTAGAATATTTTTAGAGTTGGAAGGTGCTTGAGAAATCATTTCATCTAGTCCTATTTGTCTGTTTTTTTTGCAGGGCAATGGAATTAAGTGACTTGCCCTAGGTCACACAGCTAGGTGTCTGAGGTAGAATTAAGTGTCTGAGGTAGAATTTGAACTTAGGTCCTCCTGACTCCAGGGCTAGTGCTCTATCCACTGCGCCACCTAGTTGCCCCAAATCCTGTTTTTATTTAACATTCTTTTATTTTTTAATTTTGAGCTCCAAATTCTCTCTTCAGCATCTACCCTTTCCATGCACATTGAGAAGAAAAGCAATATGATATAAATTATATATTTGAAATTATGCAAAACATATTTCCATGTTAATTATATTATTATAATATAATAGAATTATATATTATAATTATATATACTGTATAATATTATATTGTTATAATATATTATTATATGATATATAATATTATAATATGTTATATATTTTTAAAAAGCAATAAAAATCAGGAAAAGTGAGAAAATTACACTTTCATATGCACTCAAAGTCTCTCTCTCTAGAGGTGGCTACCAGTTTTTTCACTCTGGAAATTACTAGTACTTATTCACAATGATCTCCTGGTACTTCCTGGGGAGTGAATCTATTGAAGAAGATTGCATGAAGAAGCATCATGCTTTAGTGGAGTGGCAAGGATGGTGAAGTCCTGCAGATGTTTGGCACTTATTAACCTTTTAGCATCCAATGCAACTTTTTTTCTGATTTTATTTTTAGGTTTTTGCAAGGCAGACGGGGCTAACTGGCCTGCCCAAGGCCACACAGCCAGGCAATTACTAACTATCTGAGACCAGATTCGAACCCAGGCACTCCTGACTCCAGGGCCGGTGCTTTATCCACTATGCCATCCAGCCACCCCATTTTATTTTATTTTTAAGTATTTTTATTTCCAGTTCCAAATTCCTTTTTTTCCCTCCAGCTCCTCCCCTATCATTGGAAAGCAGCAATACAAAAGTTACTTATGTAACTTTTTAAGAATAAACTGAAGTTACCAAATTGCATTGATAGAAGTTCCTGTAGAGAAACTCCCTACACTGAAGAAATCACAGGTATGATTTTTAAAAGGTGTATTAATAGGAAAATGAATAAAGTCTTAAATGAAATCAGAGGAGGGAAGCTGTTGAAGATTTTGGGGATGGTGGCAATGCAGGAAGGTTCACATGGCATTGTTTATACCTCCCATGTATTTATATATTGTTTTTCATTCTGTTGCAATGAGTTTATGCATATTTTCTTGTCCTCAGAAAAGGCCAGAACAACATTTTATTTAATATTCATATCTATCCTGTTCCCTGGTATATACAGAAAAATTATTCCTATTTTACAGGGGAGGAACCTGAAGATCATAGAGATTAAATGACTAGTCCATGGTCATAGAGCAATTAAGAGATGAGCCCAGGGGGCAGCTAGATGCGCAGTGGCTAGAGCACTGCTCCTGGAGTCAGGAGGACCTCAGTTCAAGTCTAGACTCAGATAATTAATAATTACCTAGCTATGTGACCTTGGGCAAGTCACTTAACCCCATAACCTCAAAAAAAACCAAAGAAAAAAAAGAATTGAGTCCAGGATTGCAACTAAAATCTTCTGATTTCAAGTCCAGCATTTTAAAAAAATATCATGGAGCCTATATTTAGCTACTTTCTCTTAATTTTAAGTAGCAACTAAAATAATAATAATAAGATTACATATACTATAAGCATAATCAGTTTATTACTTCATTAAATATAACAATAATATTTAATATATGGTATGTGTCCAATACAGCAAGACCACCGGAGACAAATCTATATTTCTTGAATTTATGATTTGAACTCTAAAAATACTGGAGGGTCTCTACTGTATCCTGTTTTTATAGAAAACTTTTGTATTATTTGATGATATTACTAAGTTCCTGATAAAAAAATAAAAAAGCTTAAAAGAGAGGCTCATTTAAAAAATAAAAGAGAAGAACCTATGATGTACTAGGCATCATGCTAGGCTTCAGAAATACAATGACAAAAATAAAACAGTCCCTGCCCTCAAGGAGTTTGTGTGACAGTATGGAGAAACAATCTTAATCAGAAGAGTGAACTAAAGGGGGTAGCTAGGTGGTACAGTGAACAGAGCACCAGCCCTGGAGTAAGGAGGACCTGAGTTCAAATGTGACCCCCAGACACTTAATAATTACCTAGCTGTGTGACCTTGGGCAAGTCACTTAACCTATTACCTTGCAAAAACAAAAAAAAGAAAGAAAAGTAAAATAAAGTCATTCTATTATTTTATATCTACTTTTTGAAAAAAATTAAATGTATAAATATACTATGTGAAGTATACTGTATAATAAAGTATATAACAAGAAAATATACATTTAATTTTTTAATTACTAAAATATAATAAAGTAATATATAATATATAATAATGTACTATATATGAGTATGTACTTACCCCCCCCACACACATATATATTCATATGCATTTAACTTTCCTAGGGTGAGGGTGGCCCTGGTAACTAGGTTGATCAGGATATGACTAATATATTCTAAGGAGAAAGTATATGACTCTGAGAACTTAATTTACAGTTGTCTGGTATGCTGTCATTTTTT